>NC_135856.1:39121895-39306895 GCF_031162955.1 Sander vitreus
AAACAAAAAAATACATGATGACAAAAAAAATTATTCATCCATCTCAATGTGTTGTACACATGCTTTCCAAGTTTTTGTTTTAGATCTGTTGAAAATTCTTCTGGTAAAGTATGCAGCGTGCCCTCTTATTTTCTCCTTAACAGTCAGTCCCGCCAGGATTTCGCGATGTCGCGATCACGCCAATTCACGCAAATTCAACCAATCACCGTGAATTTGGTGCGACTCGCAATTTTCACCACAACTTTTCCGCACATTTGACCAATAACCTGAAGTTTCCTGCGACTTCAACCAAACACAGCAGTCCCACGTGCACTCTGAGAGCCAATGACCAAGCGGGAGTGAGAACGGGTTGATCATTTCCTTGTTTTTGATATGAAGACGAGACGTGTGTGTGACTCATTTACCAACATATAACCATATACATATACATTACATATATATATATATATATATATATATATATTTGATTCATTCAATAAATTATTATTTTTTGTCTTAAACCCACCAGCCATTTTCATATTCTACCAACATGTACAGCATCCTGAGCTTTTTTTGGTTACTAGGAAAAACTCAGCCCAGAGTAGTTTTATTCTCCCTAAAACAAGTTTCCATTTTATTTTTAAAGAACTATACAAAAAAAAATCGCAACTTTTTTTGCAACTTTCACTGTCTCCCGCAACTTCATTGCAACAAACTTTTATCGCAATTATTTACAAAAGCTCCCGCGAAATCAGGCATTTTGGGCATAACAATCTCAAAAAAAGCTGTGAAATCTTGGAGGGACTGAACAGTGAGATGAACTGTGATTTTCTCTTTAGTTCCATCTATCTTTTCTTATCTCTCTCCTCAGCTTTTGCCTTCCATGCGTACTCAAAATGTCTGGGCCCCAGGGTCAAAGGCCGAGATTTGCAATTCTTTGTCCACACAATTGGGACATTCTCTGTACATCCACTCCTTGGTGTAGGATGAACAACACAGAGAGACAACCAAATCTTCAATTTTACTGCTGTTTGTCTGCCATTAACTGCATATTGGCATGCGTCTTGCATATGCATGTGTCCTTAATTGTGGGCATTATAATCCAAAAAGGACGTTTCTTGCAGAACTCACTATAAGAAATCTGTATGTCAGGATATTCCTTACATTTCTCATGAAGTATTTCCATGGGTTCATTAAGGAATGTCTTTTGTTTTTTCATTTTTTTCTGTGTCACAGTCTCCTTTTTACCAGTTGTTGCTCTGCTGTTCTCATCTCTTTCTAAGAATTGCTTGATTTTCTCTTCTGTGTCTGTGCTGATGCTGTTTTTTTGCTTCTTCCTTGTGTATTTAAGTGCTGCTGACCTCTTTTCATTATTTCTCATTGTCTTGGCTGAGAAGCCAAATTTTGTTCTAGCCATTTTCAGTAGGCGATACTTCTTGAGGATCTTTCCTGCCATTATCTTCTAAATAAGTTGTTTGTTTTTCTCAGAGGAGAGATTTTCATATACCTATGTCTCTCAGCTCAGCAAGAAGAGTATTATGGAAAACCAAAGTTCTTCTTAGAGTGTGTGGTGGTGTTGCCATCTGCTTTTTTGACTTGGCATTTGAGGAGTCAGCCTGCTTCACTTTCTTCATTAATCGGTCATACCGTTTGCGGTACCTCTCAGCCTGCCCATAAAGAACTGACAGCGGCCCATTGGTTAATTTTCTTTATTGGCACTGGCCTGACCCAATCAAATCCAGGAACCCCCTTCCCCACTCCCAGCCCTGAGACACGAGCTGTAATAGTTATGCTTATGCTGGAAGTTTAGCATCCACGTTAAAATGGACAAACGACCACCAAAGCACAAGGGAGGCGCAGAGAAATTACGGGAGAAAAAGATTAAGAATCTACAGGCAGATGCCTCAAAATGTGCCAACATTTCTGACATGTTTGGGGCTGTAGTAACTTCTTCAACGTCAGCATTACTGGAAGCCAAGGAGGAGGAGAGGTGGTTGGCTATACAGAGAAGCAGAAACAGCATCATGACAGGGATGAAGCCGAGGAGGACGAGAGTGACCATGACAGGGTCATGGGAGCGAGTTAGGAAAAGATGGAAGAGAGAGTATTTGACGACGTGGTAAGGAGTAGACAAATTAACAGGGACTCACAGGAAGGGAGGCTGTGTGTGTGTGTGTGTGTGTGTGTGTGTGTGTGTGTGTGTGTGTGTGTTTGCACATGTATGCGCGTTATGTGCGCCTCACGTCATAACGACAACAAGCAGTTTGGCTGTAGTTAAGTTAGTGGCTGTCAGTTAACCTAACTGCTTAAGCTTACATTGAAAATGCTAGCAGTTAGCCTGATCGGTAGCTGACAGTCTGTGTGATCTATAAAATCAGTGTTGATACAAGCATCAGTGTTCCTTGAATTGCTTTATTAGCTAATGTTATTCAGTAGCATTGCTAAGCAAAGGTGCTTTGTGGACAGGGTGACCAGATTTCCCAGAACTAAAACTGGGACACTTTGTGCGTGACCGTAGTGCTCGTGCACGTACACGCTTGTTAAGGTGAACATGTGCCAGCCCAGGTCAGACATAGACACAGACAGATTAGACACAATTTTGCCAACAGCACACGCAGGCCTACTGTTCACAACATAATGGGCTATCTCAGTTAATATTCATCAATGTTCTTGGTATGTAGCCTACATATCTAAGAAATAATATTATAAGACATTGAGTGAGTTTCGTGTGGGACCAATTTCATTTTTCAGAATTAAAGCATTCTTTTGGAAAATGTACCCACTGAACTTATAATATATATATATATATATATATATATATATATATATATATATATATATATATATATATATATTATATTTTTCATTGCATGGCACTAAACTAATTATTTGGAACTGCTGCCACAGGCTTGAACTAAAGTTATGGTAAGACTTTACGGTAAGGGTACATGAATTATGAATTCATGCATGAATTAATTCATGATTTGTGCATTACTTCCTTCCTTTATATCTTATGAATCCTCAGGAATTGACATGAGTTCATAGCCTCTCATTCATGACCTCATGAATGAACAACACATCAACTAAAGCATCAGGTAAGGTGGGGACCTCATTATGCACAAGTTGTGTTCAAATCACAATTTGAGCAGTGATGACCACATTTCATGATGAATTCATGTACCCTTACCGTAAAGGGTTAGCAGTGTCATTCTAACCAACAACACACACACACACACACACACACACACACACACACAAATGTAATGGTCACCCTATTTGTGGAATGCCAGTACCATTTTAACTATTGTAGCGTTTAGCTAGCCTATTCTGTCCTTGTTTCACATGACTGTTGACTGTTGATCAGTGGAGTAAGCATTAATGCTAACACTGCAACTCATTTCTGATCCTACACTATACTATGCTATACTATAGAATCTTACAATAGTTAAAATTAACAGAAAACTGTTTTCAAGAGTTGCTAAGCCAATATTAAGCAAAATAGTAATAATAACAATAATGGCAATACAATATAAAATATCAATAATAAGATCAAAATAAAAATACCATATATATACAAACTAGGGCTGTCAAAATAACACGTTAATTTTGATTCATTAATCTGAAAAAAAATAACGCGTTAAAAAAAATAACGCAGATTAATCCATTCCATATTGAGGTTTGACCCGGAGCCGTTCTAGCCCCATTGGACTGTAAAATGAAGGAGGGAGACGAGAATGTTCTGTCTGGCTCATTGATTGGAACATTTACTTGTAAAAATCTTCTTCCTGCCAACCCTGGCTACTGAAATCTGGTGCTACTGATATGTCTGCTCTTCTCTCTGCTGCTCTGAAACACAAACACCGCTGCACATGACGCTAGTTAACACTATACTCGACAGCAGCTAACGTTAGCCTACCGCTAGCTAGTTAACACTATACTCGACAGCAGCTAACGTTAGCCTACCGCTAGCTAGTTAACACTATACTCGACAGCAGCTAACGTTAGCCTACCGCTAGCTAGTTAACACTACTCAACAGCAGCTAACATTAGCCTACCGCTAGCTAGTTAACACTATACTCGACAGCAGCTAACGTTAGCCTACCGCTAGCTAGTTAACACTATACTCGACAGCAGCTAACGTTAGCCTACCGCTAGCTAGTTAACACTATACTCGACAGCAGCTAACGTTAGCCTACCGCTAGCTAGTTAACACTATACTCGACAGCAGCTAACGTTAGCCTACCGCTAGCTAGTTAACACTATACTCGACAGCAGCTAACGTTAGCCTACCGCTAGCTAGTTAACACTATACTCAAGTTATTGTAAATGTCCTTTTCCTATCTGGTGGTTGTTTTTGTCAACAGCAATTTACTAGTGAAATAAGTTATTGTTATTGTTATACATTATTATTAAATCATTTAATGTTGACCATATGGCCTTAGCAATAAACAAGTTCTTTAATGTCACCAACTGTTGTTTAGTACCTTTTTTTTTTTCTTTTCTTTTTTTACTTTCTTAAAAAGTATCGGTTCAGGCACCGTTCATTATGTATGTGATTAATTTCGATTAATTAATCACAGAGTATGTAATTAATTAGATTATATTTTTTAATCGCTAGACAGCCCTAATACAAACCCTAACTTTAAGAATGAATGAATTATTTAAGTGTAAGATCAACAGATAAGTCTTGAGACCCTTGTTAAAGGATCCAAAACTATCACATGAACACAAAACCCTAGGCAACTCATATCATAGAATGCATGCATATCATAGAGGACTGTCTGCAGGGAATGTGTCTGACCAATCACGGTGGGTTTGGGCCGCCGGGCCAAAAATGCCAGGGCCGATTTTTTTGTCCCAGTCCAGGCCTGATGAACCCTAACTCTAACTCTAACTCTAACCCTAACCCTAACTTCTCATGACAAAAACTAAATGACACTTACTAAAAGAAGCGTTATGTCATAAACGTTTATGACTTGTTTATAATGTTTATGACACGTTCATGACAGTGTGATGTCACTCTTATGTAGAATTAAATATTTTCATTTCAAGCAATATTTACCTTGAGTTTTCTTCAAAAGTTGGTGAAGAAATTCAAAATGTCCTCCATATGTGCTGTGATGTCACTGTTCATCTCCATAGAAACTACCCAAACAATCTTTCATAAAAACTTTTTAAAGGGACATTACAGTGTTGTGGTGGAAATGATGGCAATACTGTGGGACAACTATACATTTTGTATATAAATTCACATTAATAGTTGTCTGACTTTAAATACCACAATTATGTTTTGATTATTTTACTGATATTTTATTCAGTCACATTAAAAATTCTAAATCATTTTTTGACACTTGACCAGCACAAAACAGCAATATTCGCATCTATAACGCTGTTTATAAAGCAATGCCATGTGCTTCACACAACAACAATGATAAAAAATTAAAAAATAAATAAAAATATGGAACTACATACACTTTTATCAATAATAGACAAAGTAAAATGTATATATAACAACAACAAAGAGTCAATTTAAAAATAAATAGATGAACTAGAACTGCAAGCAGTTATGACGGGGCCAAAGCCACCCACGGCAGTCGCCCCCGACGCCCCGGGGAGTGCGCAAAAGCAGAACCCGAAGCCGGGCGGCAGGGAGGCAAACGTTGCTTAATATCGAGAGGTGCGAGCCGCGACGTCTGCGGTACATCGCCGTTGCAAACGTAGCGGTTAACAGTTCATCTCCATGCATATACAGACTACCTTTAACAATTCTCTACAATAAACAGACTTCTTAACCCCCCTCACCACAGGGGACAGCAGAGAGAAATGAGAGAGTGACTGAGAGGGTGGAGGCAGGTGTGGTGGTTGAAGTAGCATGGGAGGTGGTCAAGTTGTTGTAAATGCTGTCATAGGTGGTGCCGATTTATGTTTTCCTCCGTGGGCGCTTCGTGGGAAATGAACCAACCAATCACACTATGACAGACGCTCCACTTAGCACCAACTGCAATGTTTAATTGCACGGTATCGGCGCCTATGAATGGTGTTGATTTTGGATTGAAAAGGTGAGAGAAAAGAGTTGCATTTGTCCACTGTGAAGGTTGTAGAAACTTTGTCAGGTGGGTTAAGAAGTTTGTTTATTGTAAAAAACCAAAGGAGCACGCAAAAGTAAAAACGGTAGGAGGCAAACATCAGTAAATATTGAGAAGAATATAAGTTTCGTGTTGATTGCCTTTACTGTGGCAGAGATATTGCAATTGCAAATTTCCCATTTAAATGCTTTGAGTTATTGGCCAAAACAAATAAAGGTTGCTTATAGCGCCCCCTAACGGCCGATCTTTGCCAAATTTGGTACAGAGCATCGTGGTGGGATGATGAACAACGATCTCAAGGTATTTGCTGATAACATTTAATTTGTCTGAGATATGATATGATATGTGTGTGGTAGCTAGCTAGGAAAATTTGTTTGGTCGTTAAATGCTATACTTTAACGTAGCAAAATTCCTTGGGTAACTTTTGGTCACGTCCATCTGGAGATGATACGTACCAGGTTTCGTGCTGTTATGTCGCACGGCCTAGGAAGAGTTCGAAAAAGTTGGTTTTGTGGGGAGTTAAAGGCAAAAAACATTATAGCGCCACCTAGTGGTCCACATGTGTCATTCTTGGTAGGTGTAGTCCATGACCCATTGTCTATCTACCCTGTAAATTTAAAGTTGTTCACGTTAGTGTAAGTGGTGAATCTAGACTTGGGTCCCATAGGCCACGCCCACTTTGACCCCTCAGTACCCCACTCTAGGGTTGGCCTCAGGAGTGGCCCTAGATGGTACCCAACACATTTTGTAAAAATCGGATGAGCGGTTCATGAAATTTGAACTTTTTGTACTTTTAGCGCCCCCTAGTGGCCAATTTTCGTAAAACGCGTAGGAGACCTTCTGAGGGCAAAGTTGGTGTTTTCATAGTTAGCTACACAAATTTGTTTGTGCGTAATATGCGCAATTTTTATCCTATCAAAATTCTTTTAATAACTTTTTGTCAGGTCCATCTGGAAATGCTACGTACAAAATTCTGTGCCAATCGGTCGCACGGTTTTTGAATGTCCAGTGTACGGTGTGGGAGTTATAGGGCCAAACACAATTTTTCTGCTATAGTGCCACCTAGTGGTGAAAGTGGGTCAATTGTTGCGCCTGAGGTCCTTGCGGAGTTTCGGACCAGTCCTGAAAACGGCAACCCCCCACCATGTACGGTTTAGGCTGTAGTCTGAGTTTTAGGCGGAGAAGAATAATGGAAAAGAATAAAAGGATTAATCAATAGGGTTCCACAGCCCTGCTGTGCGAACGGCGTAGCTCTTGCTACAGCCGGTTCTTGCAGACTCGGGCTTGTACCCCTAATAAATGAATAGATAAAAAGACTGTGAAAAACCAATGTGCATTAACTGCTGAACGCATCTGAGAAAAGCTTGGTCTTTACCCTTATTTTAAAAATGGTAATAGTTGGGGCGTTTTTTATGTTCTCTGGAAGCTGGTTCCAGAGATGGACGCTATAGTGGTTAAAAGCTGCTTCCCCCTGTTTTGTTCTGACAGTAGGTTTCAGTAGTTTCATGTTGTGTTCTAAGGGTAGTTTGGTCCCATCCCCTTCAGTGACTTAAAAACTAATTCTGTAGTAAACGTAGTGTTTAAACTTCACGGAGACAACCAAATAAAATATTGACTTCTTTTGAAGTAAAATTTTCCAGTTTTGTAAGTTTTGTTTTTATATATTAAAAAATCAAATATTGAACAGGTGGTTGCCAAAGGGGGCAACCAGAGGCCACAAAACGGTTGCCAATTGACTCAATCTGGTTGCCAAGGGCTACTGTCGAGCCCTGGGGTATTGCGATCGGATCACTATGTGGGTAGAATCCAGATAACGCTCCCATATTTTAAACACTCCATCCACAGAGAAATGCACACAGCCCGTATTCAGAAACTGATGTCAGAACTATACTGTATAGGTAGTAAGAAGTCTATATCAACGACGTTTCATTTCTGGGATCGTTTGAGTGCCACCAGAGGTTCCGGTGGATGTCCCTCATTTTTGGCCAAATGTCCCTCACCTTTTGCTTTCTTTGTGTTGGTTGCTGCGTCTGCGCTTAGCGCCGCCCAAGACGATTGTGATTGGTTAAAGAAATGCCAATAAACCTAAGAAAGTTTTTCTCCCATCCAGGAATGTTGTGTGGACCAGCCAGACCTTCCTCCACAGTGCTGTGGAGAGAGGTCTGGCGATGAGAAACTAGGGAGAAAGTGGAGCTACAGTGCCGTTATAGTCATTCCCCGGCTGCAATGACAGTGCAGAGACTCAGAGAACTCAGATGCTGAGGCCCCTGGAAACACTGACCAATCAGAGCGGACTGGGCTTTTTCAGGAGGTTTGAAAGAGACAGGCGCTAAAACAGAGCATTTCAGACAGAGGGTGAATACAGGTATATGAGAAAAATAATGGTTTTTTTTAACATTAAAGCAGGTAAACATGTTCTGGTTAAAACCCAACCTACAAGTATAAACCTGAAAATTATATGGGAGCATAATATGGGACCTCTAATACCAAGTGTAAATGCAAAGGCCCCTGATAAGATGTCATTATTTATCAGAATACAGCATAGGAAATCTGCTTAGAAATCTTTGGATTGGAAAACTATTGGATAGGATAGAACAACATAATGTAATTCTGCAAAAAAAAAACATCACATACATTATTTATTTTCCTTGTTTTCATTTTAAACAAATTGTATATCTGAATACATTACAGATTTTCTATTAGACAATAGTCACCATGGAAACATTACTTGGTCATGTGACAAGGGATGGGAAAATTGGCAGAAAGGCTGCCAAATGACAGTACTCTGATCCAATGGAAATCACATTTGTCAGATTAACAGCACTCTAGCCCAATGGTTTGGGAGGGGGGGGCAATCATATTTCAGGGGGGCGGTGCCACCCTGTGCCCCCCTTCTAGCCCCACCCCTGGGTAAGAAAAATTAGAAAATTGAAAAAATATCATCACACCACATGCACAAACTCACTCAAGGCACTACAAGCAGTCTTAATGGGGCTGTGCAAAGTGTACTCAGTGTAGCTGCGTGGAGGGAAGGAACTTCCATGCCCCCTCCAGAGCACACACGTAAGGAGCAGAGAATCCAATACCTTTTTATTTTCCCGTTGAAAAGAACTCCTTTTCACCTCTGTTATCCTGTCTGTGCAATGATCCCTGCTTTTTTTTTTACACCATCACACTTCCTTACCCAAAAACTTGCACCCAAGAAGGGGATCAGCGTGCTCATCTGCGAGCTATCTGGACGACCAACGTCACGTTAAAAGCACGCTGAACTCTAATTACACAGTGTGTTAGAGAGTGGCAGATGAAATACGGCCGCACTTTAATCTGCTGCTGAACTGGGACTCCAGTGTACGTCAGTCGGGAAATGAAATAGGAGTGCAAATGTGAGACATAAACCAACTCAAATTGGTTAAGTGCCACTGGTCACATCCTCTTAGTGTTCCCTCTTGGGAGTTTCTTTGTGGATCATCATAAAAGACAAAAAACAGAGATTTAAAGTGGAAGTGGAAATTAAATTCTCATCACATTTTACGTACAAGAGGATACCATGTTGTTTAACATATTTGTGGAAGTTTAATAGTAGGCAACGTTTCTGTCTAACTTTCAAAAAATACCAAAATGTTGCCCACGGTGTGTGAGAGTTTCTTTGCAGCTTTTGACTTGCTTGTCCACCTGCGACACACCTGTCCCACGTTGTAGATGTGCAAAGTATTTTTCTGTACTGAACATATTTGTGGATGAGCGTCTAAACTTCCTGAGTTAAGGTTTCCCTGTTCCAGCTGTTGACTCACAAGATCTGACGTTGTTGGGAGACGTGATCTCTCTTGTTGTTTTTTTGGTGTTCTACCAATGTTCCCTTTAGACTATAAACATACAACACATTCTTACATTTTTCTTCAAGCCCACATAGTGTTAATTATTAACCATTAAAGATATCTGCCCCTTCGTATTGTTCAACATATGGGAGGGCCTATCATGCTGTTAAGTTTATAGTGTATATTCCACTCAGAATGTTAGCCTAGCTTGCCAACGTTAGCACTGGTTCCCACTGACGTTACTTTCCATCCATGTTATTCCAATAACTGCTGAGTCATTAAAGCTTTAGTGCATAACTTTTTGATATTAATAAACGTCTGTTACATTGAAGCCATTGCCAAATGAGTTGCTAAAAGACTATCAGCTCCACACAACTCTCTCTGGATTTCTCAGTGTGACTATGTTCAGAAGATTGTGGCGTCTGGAGACTTTCCCGCACAGAAACTAGAGTGAAGATAATGACCTCTTCTGAAGATGTTTTTTTTCAATCCTCCATGTTGTCTTTGGCACAACTGTGTGGAGGGGGGGTGGGGTCGCATGCGCGATCACGGAAGGCTTGTATCATGTGGATGCAACAACAGTTTTGTTGTCATTACTTAGAATGGCTTTAACAGCTTCTGCGCTGCTGTATTCATCCTGCATCATACAAAGGCGGATCCAGGTGTGGGGACAGTTAAAGGTGCAGTAGGTAAGACTTATAAAACTAACTTTCTGTCATATTTTCTGAAACTGACCCTATGTTCCAGTAGAACTACATGAAGCATCACAACTGTGAATGTAGTATTTTTGTAATAAGTGCTATCCTGATTTAACTTATTTGTCTCACCTTTTCCTTTTTTTTTCTCTCTTTTTTTTATTCTCTCGTTTTATCTGTGTACGCCACAGTCATTTGGGGTGGGATGGGTTTGATGTTAAATTGTGATGACTCCATTACATTGTTGTTGGGTTTTGTTGTTCTTGTTTTGAAAATTTTCAATAAATAAATTGTAAAAAGATATATATTATGACCAACTATAAATGTTTCAGGGCACTGTGATTACGTCTGTATCTTCAAATAAATACCTAGGATTCTTTGAAAAAAAAAATCCACCGCTCCCTGTTCAGATGCACCAATCAGGGCCATCGGGCAAACAGGGGGACAGAGGGGCCTCGGGCAAACAGGGAGACAGAGGGGCCTCGGGCAACAGGAGGACAGAGGGGCCTCGGGCAACAGGGGGACAGAGAGGCCTCGGCAACAGGGGACAGAGAGGCCCCATCACAAGGCCGGCGGCGAAGGCGAATCCCTTCTGAAGGCCGTCCGCGAAGGCGAATCCCCTCGGGAGGCCGTCCAGGTCTGCGGCAAAGGCGAATCCCCTCATGAGGACAGGCAGACCGAGCAGGAGACAGGGCAGCTGGGCTGGAGACTGGCGACGGGCCAGCTGGGCTGGAGACTGGCGACGGGTCAGCTGGGCTGGAGACTGGCGACGGGCCAGCTGGGCTGGAGACTGCCAAACAGGCAACGGGAACAGAGGTCGACAGGGGTGCCGACAGGGCACGAGTGGGTTTGACCGAAAACAAAGGGGGACAGGACAAGGGCAAAGTCTCAAGGGCAGTCTCAGGGATAGTCTCAGGGGTACTGGGAAAGGGCATAGTTTCTCGACGGCCGGGCGACAGCTGCGGTTCTCGATGGCCGGGCGACAGTTGAGGTTCTGGAAGGCTGCATGTCAGACCAGGGTCAGGAGAGCTGCACGTCAGCTCAGGAACAGAAGGGTTGCACGTCAGCTCAGGAACACAGGTCGGCTCAGGCTCAGGAACACAGGTCGGCTCAGGCTCAGGAACACAGGTCGGCTCAAGCTCAGGAACACAGGTCGGCTCAAGCTCAGGAACACAGGTCGGCTCAGGCTCAGGAACACAGGTCAGCTTAAGCTCAGGAACACAGGTCAGCTTAAGCTCAGGAACACAGGTCGGCTCAGGCTCAGGAACACAGGTCAGCTTAAGCTCAGGAACACTGGTAACACTGGTCAGCTCGGACTTGGGGTTGCTGGAGACCTTGGGCTCAGAACCGCTGGACAGCACAGGCTTGGGACTGCTGGACAGCACTGACTCAGGTCCGCTGAACAGCACTGACTCAGGTCCGCTGGACAGCACGGGCTCGGAACCGCTGGACAGCTGAGGCTCTGGAACACTGATCAGCTCAGGTTCTGGTCCGACAAGAGGTTGATGCAGAGCATGGCGCTGGGAGCCATGTTTTCCCTTCCTCCGTCTTCGGCCTCCACGAATCCCAGAAAATATAGCCAGGTGGGTCCCCTCAAAGGACTGCTTGCTGTTGGGGGTGCCCGCTAGACAGGTAGTAGTTGAGCAAACAGAAAAAAGTTCCGGGGAAGCAGGCGAGGAGGCAGGCTGGGTCAGGAACAGAGAACCAGTAGCTAGGAAGCTAGTAGGCCGAGAAACAGGCAGGCTGGTTGTCTGCTGCACATGAGGCTCGGAAAGGCCTCAGGCTTGGAGACAGAGAGGCGGGTTGGCTACTGAAACTCTGGAAGGCTGACTGGCTTGGAGACTGGAAAGCTAAACTCTCTTTCAGTAGCCTGCCAGCGAGCCTCCATGATGCGAAGGGCAGGATCCATCTCATACAGCCCGCGAAAAAATTCAATCATGAATTCACCATTAGAGTCCAACAGGTGAATGAGAGGCTCAAAAACTGCTGGGTCCATTTGTGGTCGGATCATTCTGTCACGATCTGTCAAGTGTGTGGCGAGGCTTGGACCCAAATGCAGTTTAGAAGTAATTTATTAAAACAAAAACAGTCTTACACAAAATGTCCTACAGAAGGTAGCCAGGCAAGAAACAAACGAAACACGGAATCCGACATACAGAAACAGCACGCAACAAAATACAATGATCCGACAAGAGACAAGGACAGAACAGGAACTAAATACACCAGGTAACGAGGACTAACACTGGACAGGTGACACAACAGTGAAACAAATCAGGGTGGGGCAGAACAATCAAAAAGGCGGGAAACAAACAAAGACAGGAAGAAAGCTAGACAAGACAAGGGAGACAAGACAGACTACAAAATAAAAACAGGAAACAGAACATAACAGAAAAACAAGACTACCACAATAAGACAGAAAAATACCAAAACCCTGACACGGGTACGTGTAAACAAACACTTTTCTGAAAACTGACAGCTGTGCATGATGTTGTTTTTGAAAACGGAGAGGTTGAAATGTCCGTTTATGAAAATAGCCGGCCACGTGTAAACGTAGCATGCATCTTGAACAGTTGTCAGGCAAGGGGCATAAAGCGGGGGGGCCAAGACTCCAACACTGTTGCTCGGACCACACCCATTTTTGAACTAGGACTTTATTTTGATATCAACTACACTCCTGTAAAGTTTCCTGACTGCACCTTGCACGGTTTTGACGCTATTGCGGTGACACAAATCTAGCTGCAGACATATAAACATATGGCAGTGCTAAACAAATGTGGTAGTTCCCACTACAGTATAGGTGTCTCCGGGACCACAATTTTTCCATGACACACACACACACGCACACACATACACATACACACATACTCACAAGGTAAATCTCACAAGGACAGACGTGTGAGTCTGGAGGTTCTGGAGAGGTTAGACAGGCAGACAGAGAGACCATGCAGCGGCGCAACACTTTTTATGCCGTGCTTGATCAACTCTCATCACAGCTGTGCTTGCACAGCAGGCTCATAAACATGAGCGCAGATGCATGATCACATATACACACTCACACCGGCCGACGTAATAACCTGTGGCCTCATATGCATACAGTTTATTGCAGACTTGTCAGCCTTCTGCCTGACACCTCCTGCATTGGCTTCAAGCTGTGATTGCTCATCACACATCATCAGAATCACAGGAAGTACCACAATACACGCACACACACACACACACACACACACACACACACACACACACACACACGCACGCTTGTTGACATGCAGAGAAACAAAGGACAAATGATGCAGAAATAAATCCTCCATTGATATTTAGGAGGGAGAAGTAAAAACCTAAATATTGCTGTCATGATTAAATGAGTTGCATTAACTGTCTTAATAGTCAAAATGATTTTGTCTCTTCCATATTTCTTCATGTTCTTTTCCAATCTATTTTAAAAACCAGGCATTTGAGTGTGTTCTCTCCTGAGGATACTTGCTCCACCGACACAAAGATACAATCTTGATGCACGGCTGATGTAGTTTAAAATGTCAATTTATACCCTTTATCTAGATAAACACAGCGAGCATGCAGTATCGGTAAATGATTTAATTTCATGGTCGAATCAGTGTGGATTTCATGGACAACACCAGATCTGTATCTGAACACTCGTTTCAGGCTACCTCGTGGATCAGGCAATTGCTGTTTGAATAGTTCTTGATTGATTTAATTGATTTTCTGATTGTCATTAGTGGCTCGACACGTGGGAGCCGTGAAAATGGACGACCTTCATTTTGAAGGGAAGAAAATGTTGGATTAGAGAAAAACATAGAGGTTAGACCGGCTATCTCTTCTTGCCAACAATCAATAGATGTAGAAAGTGCTGGAGGCTTATTACAGACTAGAGTTGAAGGGTGGAAAAGAAAGCCAAGATAATCCAAACTTGCATCTCTGTTTGCTCTGTTGTCGAGGAATTCGACAGATCCTCAAAAGATCTAATCCTTGAGGATGAGTTTAAAATCTTCTTCCAAGTACCTGGATGAGCTTTTTGATGTGAGCATTAGCATTCAGGTGCTGGAGCTGTAATAATGTCAAAGGTCTCCATCGGAACTGCATGACTAATTTAACAGAATTGAGACTTCACTAAAAAAAGATTGATGTGTCATAATAGCTTCCAGTCAATTTGCTCAAAGGAGACATTGATCTACATTTGATCTTCACTGTGGGTGGCCCCAGAGATTTGATTCCTCAATTACTCTGCGCTGATGAATCGTCTAATTGGGTCATAGTTGACCCCAGACTCTATTAAAAGGCATCCGACCCCAGCATTGAACAGACGCAACCTTTCTGAGCTTGTGAGGGAAATCCAAAACTGCACTCCTCCAAGGGGAGATCAGAGTGTTTTGAACACTGAGAAGCTGCAGTTAGCCGTTGTGTAGTCTGGATCAACGGAAGTACATTTCCAAGATTAAGACATGGAGGCTATCCCATGGATGTCAGGCTTTGTACCTCACCTTCCGCTCTCTGTGCGTTGCCATTCTCAAACTCCCTTCGATACAGGAAACATCAAACTCCAAGCTAGCAAGCTAAACGCTTTGAAGTAAATTTGTATCATCCAACAATAGGGTGACCAGATTTCCCAGAACTAAAACTGGGACACTTTGTGCGTGACCGTAGTGCTCGTGCACGTACACGCTTGTTAAGGTGAACATGTGCCAGCCCAGGTCAGACATAGACACAGACAGATTAGACACAATTTTGCCAACAGCACACGCAGGCCTACTGCTCACAACATAATGGGCTATCTCAGTTAATATTCATCAATGTTCTTGGTATGTAACCACATTTTTTTACAGAAAAATAAATAATCATGATCATGCTTAATAAATCATAATTCATACCGACATACCTATAGTATTATTACTATACTATTAGTAGCTTTAGTTGTGTTGTTCATGTATGAGGTCACAAATGACAGACTATGAACACGTCAATTCCTGATGATTTATGGGATTTATTTATAGGATATTAAGGAATGCAGTAACCACATAAATCATTAATTACATAATGCATAATAATACATACATCAATTAATTCATGCATGAATTCATGATAATTCATGTACCCTTACCGTAAAGTGTTACCAGTGTTATTCTAACCAACAACACACACACACACACACACACACACACACACACACACACACACACACACTAAATCTCATTTGATAGAGCAGATAGCTTCCCTATTGGACAAATTCATTCAGTGTATTTGTTAGAGGAGTGAATTAGCTCAAGAATCTTTGTGTTGGCTGAAAGCCTACTGTGAAATCACACACAGGTGTCAGCAGAATGGGCCCGTGTGACGAGTGTCACAGCAGGGCAGTGGAGCAGCTGTGGGTTGACTCTCCACGGTTCTCATGGGCTTTATTTAAGTCCTAACGTGAAAAAGCTTAACGTGGTTTACTGTACCTAAACAACGATCAATCATCACCAAATTTCTCTCTCATATTGCTGCTCATAACCACTGAAAACTGTCAAAAAATCGAACCCAAAGTCCAATTATTATGGACGTTATCTGACATTAAGCGTTTCTGCTTCATTGAGGCTGTTGTAAGGAAAAAGCTTAACGTGGTTTAATGTACCTACACAACGATCAATGATCACCAAATTTCTTTCTCATATTGCTCCTCATAACCAGAGCAATATGAGAGAGAAATGTGGTAATCATTGATCGTTGTTTAGGTACATTAAACCATGTTAAGCTTTTTCACATTTTAGAATGTCCCCATTTCCACCCAGCGCTCGTCCGCTGACTTCCCAGCGGACCTGGAGGGACTGGTTCAAACGAGACGGAGAAGAAGAGGCATTACAACAATGTTTACAGATATACCTTGTAACGCTGGCTGCACAGATTATGCAGACGCAGACCGCTACGACTGACTGACACACACACACACACACACACACACACACACACACACACACACGCATTGATAAAATCATACGCTGGACGCTTTATTAGTCTTTCTACATGGGTTTAGTTAATGATATAATAAGACCACATCGGCTATGTAATCGCTGACAACCGGGACAATGTCATAATGGATGGTTTAAACTGGGGCATTTTAGCATCCTACGGACTTTTGTTGGGACTCGGGACACGCAATTCAAAATCGGGACTGTCCCGGTCAAATCGGGACTGTCCAATTGATTGGTGGGATTGTTGTGGACCAAGTACACACGGAGATACACCGGTACGAGCAAATAACATTGCATCTATCCAGCTAAGTTTAATAGCTCACGTTACTGTATTGTGTGTACAGTTAATTTATTATTGTGGTGTAGCCAGACCTTACTCCACAGATCTGTGTAGATAGGTCTGGCAATGCGAGACTAGCTGTTGTGTTGCTTCTGTCTTTTAGGATTGAGATTTTCACCTTTGGAAATGTGCTAGAGGAGTTTCCCATGACATTAAGAACAGGTGGAAACACACACAAACACACACACACACACACACACAAACACATTTCACTGTCAGCACACGAACACAAACTTCCCTTAATATCCACTACTCTTTGCCATGGCACCACATCAAAGCCGAAGCATGGGGGACAAGAAACGAGACAAGAAGTGTAATGGAGGAATTGATGAGGAGGGAGAGCAGAGAGCAGGAGGCAGATGGAAAAGGAGTATGAGGGGGAAAACTGTCAGTCAGGAATTGTGGGAGGTAGGAAAAGAGAATTGAGGGAAGACTTACAGAAAGAGTTATTCTGCTCCTTGTTCTTGCAAGGTAGGAGCTGGTAACATAAAGCCCTGGATCATCAAGTTACAAACACCACCAAGTAGGGGTGGGCGATATGGCCAAAATCTTCTACCACTGTATAGGCTTCGCAATTTTTATACCAGCAATTGTTTTCCATTAAGAAGTGGTTTAAAATAACCATATTGTACTTCATCATTTTTGATTATTTTCTTCTTTTATTTGGAACTTCCATACAAACAGAATTTACCTCAGCTAACCAGACTTATTTGCATTCCATCATTCACAACGTGTATCTCTGAATGAAGACTCAAAAACCAACAAACGTGAAGTTAAGAGGCTGCACGAATTTAAGAGGTGGCACGATTACAGACAAAGCCAATGGAAATACGCAATTAAAGGAAATTCATCTGGGGCAGAGTTAGTTGAATGTTTCAACTTGAGCGAAAGATTCATGCATATCCTGGGGCTTTATGAATCTGCTTCTTAAATGTACAGAGATGAGAGGAAAAATAAAAGACTGCAGGGAAATATCAGAAAGAAGGAGTTTCTGGTTAGTTCTGAGTTCAGACAGGCTGAGCTCAACACCAACACAGTCCCACACATGGTAGGTGCATCTTTATTAGCTAGCTTGCAGCTAAAGCCGGTTCAGTTGGTACATTGGCTGTTTGGGGTGTATAAACACATAAGTATGTTCCAGCAGTCAAATTTGCAGAAATGGCAATTGGTGCGCTCTTCCACCAATTGGAGGCAGCAACATTTTTGCAAACACAACATGGACATGTTATCACCCTATAAATGTGTTATGATGAATGTGTTAGCAAGACAAAGCAAATTTAGCATTTACTTTGAGTTGGGTTGTACGAATCTCAATCCAAATTTCACTCTCCTTTTTAGCTCTGTTTTGGTCTCCACCAACTCCTGAGAAAGAACATCTGGCTTTTTGGCTGCTAAATGCTCCACTTTGTTCACCAGCTAGTCCCTAACTTTGTCTGCTGTTTGGTGTTGGGCAGATAGTGTACAGTGGGTCTATCAAAGTTTATTAAATTTATTATTTAAAAAAATAGCTGCCTGCTGTGGCTAAAAAACAGGAAAATGACCTGTTGATGGAAACTGCAGAGTTAGTAATAATTCTACTGTACGTTCATCACTACTGAGCGTCACCTTAACATTACGTCATTTGATCCATTGTTATTATAAAAAAAGTATTGATTAGTGCAGCTTTAATGAAATTATCTATGTATTCGTGAGGAACAGTGTAATTAAAGCGAAAAATGTGCCAAATAGCCAAGTTTGATACATTTTTCATCAGAAGGGCCATATCCGCAAATATGAAGAGTCTCGTATATTAGTTACATAACATTTATATTGTTTGTTACCAAAGTCTCAAACAATTAAAAGCAAAGAAAACTTACATTAAAACCACACTAGTCACCACTGTTACTTTAAATACAGTCCAACACTCCAACCTAATTAGCCATGAAACACCAACGGTGACGTCCCTATAGTCTGTAGGTCCACACACAGTTTAGAAGTTAAACCTTTGACCTTAGATCTGAGCAGGTGCAGTGAGTCAGCAATATTCATCTTTATTTTATTCACTTCTTCATCCTCTGGCTCCGGTGAGCTGATCAGAATCAGAAACAGGTTTATTGCCAAGAATGTTTTCACATACAGTACCAGAAATTTGCCTTGATATTTTGATGCACTACTGCACTAATGCACTACAAATATAACTTTACATTTGCTGTAGTGTTTACGAAGAGGATGGACGACATGTCAACTATGTTTTTGTCAATATCCACGACGTTCCACTTCCAGAATTGCTCCAGTGCCACCGGAAATTCTGCTGAATGTCCTTCTTTTCGGCCAGATGTCCGTCCCCTTCCTCTGTCTCTGTGTTGGCGTTCTAACCTCTGGTGGATTTGTGAGGACTATGGTTAACTGGTCCTCAGATCTCTGCAGGGTAAATCCAGACAGCTAGCTAGACTATCTGTCCAATCGGAGTTTTCTGTGGCATGACAAAAAAACATGTGTACTTTCGAATGTACACATGTTCCACCAAAACAAGTTCCTTCCAGAGACTATTTAGCAGGAGCATGGGGGCTCTGTTCGGCGCTTAGCTTAGCACCGCCCAAGACGATTGTGATTGGTTTAAAGAAATGCCAATAAACGCAAAAAAAGTTTGAAGTGATACCATGTTTACTGCAAGTGGAATGCCATGCCTTACAGCTCCCTTAGCATCAATGGAGACGAAGGAGAGAGAAAATGCTTTCCTTGTACTAATAGAACAGGCATGATACACTTCATGGACACAGCAGGTAGAGAGAGAATGACGTAAGAGAAAACAATGTGTATGGCCACTCCTGTACATTGTATGTATAATGCAGTGACAGTAAAGAAATCGTATCTTATCTTATCCAGGCTACTCACTGATGCTATAGCCGCTTTCCGACCAGAGGGATTTTTGCAGTTCCTAGAACATAACGTTCCTAGAAAACGTTTTTTTCTCCTGTTCTGACTGTACCAATTTGGGGATTTTTAAGTCCCTCTGGCCGCAGTTCCTGTAACTCTTTCAGCTCCTACTTCAGGACAGGGTCTTTTCCCTTTCCTGCATGTGGTGGTTAGATGGCTGTGATTTATAATAAGAAAAGGTCAGTTCCAGTGTGAATGCAAATGGCAAAACCGGTTTTGGGGCAGAGTAGTTAGTAGATCTGTTCAGAAGTGGACTGTTCCTATAACTACGTTCCTGTAACTACTTGGTCGGAAAGAGGCTTAAGTCCACTATTTTTACAGTCTATGGTGTCTCCATAAAAGAAATCTACAGTGTCTTAACTTTTTTTTCTAATATCTGGCAAAAGCATATTGGAGGTGTGAAGATAAATAAATGTGTGATATACTGGCATTTTGTTTGTTATTTAACACCTCTCATCTGTAATGGGTCCAGCTGTTCAAATAAAGCTGTCTAGACACTTCAACACTACGAGTGGGATTAGTATACGGTGCTTTGCACAGGTTAACTTTAGGTTCACACACAGATTCAAGAGAATGGAAGTATTGTCCGTCGGGGAGCCGTGCTGAGGGACACCACAGAGGCCAGCTGGGGTGAACGGCCTGACATAAGCCTGGCTGGATCTGGTGCATCAAACCTCTGTGGCACAGCAATGGAGACAGCACCCTGGTCTGCGTGCAGCGTCCAGACAGGAAGCACTCTCAAAAGGAAGCGCTTGGCTTTTGGATGCCATTAATTTGCAGTGACAGTTTGGCTTTCGTCGGCCACAGTGTGCATAACAGAGGTCAACCTTAATATTACGCTCAGCCTCTTATTTTATGAGCTTGAAAAAAAGGATAGGGTTGAACTGTCTCTCTTTACATACATTTGGTTAAACAGCAGCTGGCAGTCAGATGTAATTATACACCGAAGCCTGTGCATTATTTATGCCACCTTTTTAAAATCCATTAAAAGTCATTTGGTCACCTCTAAAACCTGTCATTATCGATTGACTTTACTGTAATTGCTGCTTTAAACCCTCAAAGATTTTCTGCTGGGTGTTTAAGGATGTAGGCACGGCTTGCAAGAGTGTGCAGCGAACACATGCTAATCAAGCCACTGTAAAACTTGCAAGCCCAAGTAGTATTTCACCAGGTGGTCAGCAGCTATGGCAGGGGCTTGGATTCAGTCTGATTGGAGCGGATGGAGGTTTTACAACTCCGATCCCTCGGACGGAGCGCGGTGCTTCTCCTCAGTGGATGATTTGTACACTAATAAGGATGTGGTTTGCTTTCACAGAAGCAGTAACTCAATTTTAATCGCATGAATCACCTGTGTTGCACAGAAATGCCCAGTGCCGACTTCACACTCTGACTTTTTATTCAAAAACCACAAATATAGACACTAAGATCTCTCTCTCTTTCACTCTCTCTGTCAAGAGCTGCAGAAGAGCTTAAGTGAGAATGAGTAATCAATACTGACATCATTAGCATGGCCTTGCTAGAGCGCCTTTCTCAACATTGTGTTTCACATATAACGTCATGAGCCTTTGGAAATGTTTCTGGGGGGGCTTATTAATTCAAAAGCAAGTCCATCAGAGTGTGAGGCCACCAAGCAGCGCCGTGATCTAAAGCTAAATGGGGTCTCAAATGCTTTAATATGGGTTTAAACTACGAAATGATTGAGTGTGAACTAAGTGTGGTGCATTTGAGGATAGCTGTAGGTGTAGGGGATAATGAAAACACATATGAGAAGAGCAGACCCCTGAACAGTGCCTGTTTATGTGTGTAGTGGTATATCCACGGTACCACTGTGCTTTTGCACTAAGGGATGATGTCCCAAAGAAGAATATCTTGTACATTCATTGCAATCAGGAAATAGAGGAGTTCTTAATTCGTTTTGGCAGCTTTCTGTGGTGAACATAACACACTGACTACTGTAGCTTCACTACCCATGGAAAAGCATGTGCATCACTGGTGTCGCTTACCGTAATTTTCCACACACAGAGAGCCTCACTTCCCATAACAAACCCCGTCGGACTAACGTTACGTCACCTGACCACCTGTCTTAAAGGGGAAGGCCGGTAATGCTCATCTGAAAGGAGAACGGTGAAAGTTTACTATATAAAGCAGAAAAAAAGTTTTAGCGTCAACATCGCAACGTCCTGCGATGTGACTATCGCGCATGCGCACATCGCGATGTAGTTGATTAAACAAAATATCGTGCAGCCCTAATCAAAAGGTTTTTAAATATTGGCATCAAGGCAAGATGTATGTGGCAGTACTACTGTATACACTTAAAGACATTCTTACATTCTTACATACATAAAGTTGTATGTGTGTTTGATGATGGTGCTAACAAAACAAGATTATCAAAGTTTTTTTTAAATTCACAGTGAACATGTGGGGACCATACATCCCTGTGCCAAGTGTAATGGTAATCCATCCAGTAGCTGTTGGGACATCACTAAAAAATTTTTATATTTACCTCATGGTGGTGCTAAATGAAACGAAAAGGTTCAACAAAGTAAATAGGATATGTGGGAACCATCCAATAGTAATAACATGTTTGACTCTGGACCAAAGTGGTAGATTGACTCACTGACATCGGCATGTGAAAAATCTGCAACCTGTTAACAGGTGTAACTTTCCAATTTGGTGAAATCAGGTGTGGAAATACTCTGCAAGAATACTGATCAGTGACAGCATAAACTTTTATTTTGAAATGTAGGCCTTGTCTAGTATGTCATATCCTGTGGTGTAAAATACCTTATATAGCCAAGCGATTGGGAGAAAATGGTCATAGATTCAATATTTATTAATTATTACAATTATTGTTTTGTTTTTTTATTCGCATTCTTGATTGGGTTTATGTATGAAGAGGAAAAAACATAGTTAGTGATAGTTTATATAAGTGATTGATATTAATGATTAGATTAATATAGATTAGGGGAAGGACTAGATAAAATAGATCGTCTGTCTCCTTTTTCAGACAAAAAATGTTAATTTATGTTGTACATATTCATCATCAGATCTTTTTTTTATACAGTATATATACAGTATATCTGCTCACATGTTTTATGTCATTTTCTTTTGTCTGTTACATTTGTATTTTTAATGATTTGGCTGTAGGAACTTTTTCAGAAACCGGTCCAGATATAATCCAGTGGTTTAATCGTGACCTTCTGGTCAAAAAGCCATCCAAAACAAGCTACATGTAAAATTCATGACCTCAATATTAGTAAAATCCTGGCTACAGTACACAATTGTTATTATAAAATATTGAATAGTTTTACCTCTTCAGACCGCTAAGAAAAATTAACCAAATGAGGGAATGAAGTAAGCAACTCCTAGGCATATGCATCCAGTGACTCTGGACCATTTGTGAGTAGATCTTCCTTTGCTTAAAGCAGAGATCTTCAAACATGTCTTAACATCTTAAAATATCTTAACATGAATCCAACATATTATTAGCAAATATAAATCAGCCTATTTGTGAAAAAAAACATTGATGACAGGCTTACTGGCCTATAGGTTATGTAGTCACTAAGGTAGCCATCCACTGATCCAGTTCATCCTGAGGATTCACTGTATGTTTAACATTAAAACATGATTATAAAATCATGCCAACAACTATTATTTGAATAGCTTAGTATTCTATGCAAAAAAAGGCATGTTTAAAGGCTTTAGGGCGGCCTACACGTTATTGTACGCTTAGTTTAATATGTAACTTGCAATATTATATTTGTACAATTTAGTACAGCTTTTGCGATGTAGTAGGGTATCCCTGTTCCATCTCTCTTTCATTTAAAGCTTTAGTGCGTAACTTTTTTATATTAATGATTGTCCGTTACATTGAAGCCATTACCAAATGAGTTGCTACAAAGCTAATTAAGACTATCAACTCCACACAACTCTCTCTGGATTTCTCAGTAGGACTATGTTCAGAAGATTGTGGCGTCCGGTGACTTTCCCACGCAGAAACTCCAGTGAAGATAATGACCTCTTCTGAAGAGTCCATCATGGTTTTTAATCCTCCGTGTCCTCCTTGGCTAATAGCAACTGTGTGGAGGGGTGGGGGAGCGTGCACGATTACAGAAGGCTTGTATCATGTGGATGCAACAACACTGGTGTTGTCATTACTTAGAATTCTTTATGGGGGGGGGGGGACAGAAACTACACACTATAGCTTGAATGGGTCCTTGGCTTATAAAATGTTGAAGACCCCTGGCTTAAAGAGTCACAACCAAAACAATGGTGTCATGAGTGAACCCTCACAGGCCTCATATGTTATCACCTCAGAGTCTCTCCAGTCTCACGCCACTTGTATTAGCAAACTTTCAACATCATCCTTCACCCTCGAGTTCCCTTCATATCCCTGGTTTAGTTCAAACTGCGCTGTGAATCAAACTGTGCTTTGTTTCAGGCAGCAGATGAAGTGTAATTGGGCACGGGTTCAGAGATGACAGCATATGTAGCAGCCACCTGAACAGAGTCCAGGCTGAAAGGATGGGGGCGGGGGTCCATACACCAGACTCCCATGGTACTAGCAGATGGCTGAGAGGCTGACCAACTATGGCGATTCAAGCTGCTGCTATTATCCAAGGTGGGCCAACTTCCTCCCGCCAGCAGGTCGTCCCTTTCATCATGCACTCGTTCTCCAAAACTAATGTCTCCTGTGTGTATCAGCTGTGATGTTGTATAGCTGCTGTGGGTGGAGAAGTCTGGAGAATTTCTGATTCATACTCACAATTTTGGGAATAGCACTTTATTGCGAATGAAACTGAGGCAAGCAAGTAGATCTTGAAATGATGGCGAGCACTTGGGAGCCTAGCAACAAGGGCTAAATCCTTCAAAAGATTTCCATATCTGTGGTTGGGAGATGTTGAATGTGAAATGTTGAAAGAAACTAAGAGTATAATAAAATGTGTATCTGTTTGTGTGTGTTCTAGTGCATCTGTATAACTCTGTGTGTGTGTGTGTGTGTGTGTGTGTGTGTGTGTGTGTGTGTGTGTGTGTGTGTCTGCCAACCATGGTGATTAAATTGGAGAACAATAACAGCAAAATCTTTCAATTACTTTCCACAGGCCAAACAATTGGGCGTCCTGGCAGATATAAATCAATATTTGGGTAAACAAGTAACTGCTAACTCCCTCCTGCCAGGCAAAGACCAGAAAACACACAGGGCCATGGAGGTTAGCCTTCAATTTCATTACTTAAAATCTGATTAGAGAGCTATTACCATGGAAGGAGCCACATATGATACACACACAAGCACAGCTCAACCGGACATTTTCAGCAGCCTGTTTGCTTCTGTAAGAGCCTGTAATGAGGGCCAGCCACATATCACTGTTTAATCTTCCATGGCACAGTTTCTATTAGAAGCCAGACAAATGACGGTAGGTATGTAATAGGAAAGGTCAGCCGATTCTCTGGCTCATTGATTGTCTGATTTTCTACCTAAGTTGCCTTTGTGTCCCCTCGTCTGACTTTACGATCTGGTTCACCACATGTCGGGAGCCTGTGCAGACAGCTGCTGATCATGAAGATGATCTGCAGTTACACACGCATGCATACACACTCAAAGCAGAAACACATGTACATCAAGACAGACCGCTGCAAAAACATACAGTAATTGTAGCACTGAAGTAATATACAGCACTGCATTGTCTTTCTTTCGCCCTCTCTACTTGACACAGTCCTTTCTACCCGTCTCAGTCTCCGGCACAGTCCAAGTTCAGTCCTCGCCGAAGAGGGCTGAAGCACTTAAGTAGTAGACCAATCTTACTTTTCCCTCTGCTGTTTTTCACTATTTCTTCTTCTTCTTCTTAATAATAATAATAATAATAATAATAATAATACATTTTATATGTAGAGCACTTTCCATTGAAAAATCAATCCCAAAGTGCTACAGGAGTTTAAGAACAGGGTAATAACAGAAGCAAACCAAAGAAATAAAGAAAAAATAACGCGAAAGCTTGCTTAAAAAGAAAGGTTTTAAGGCCCTTCTTGAATGAGTCAGTGGTTTGTGGAGCCCTCAGGTGGTCTGGGAGGGAGGTCCACAGGCGAGGAGCGGCTGAGCAGAAAGCTTTTTAATGTTAGCTGCTATGGTTATATGTTTATAAAGTGGAAGTAGACAACTTATCAACTAGCTATCTAATCTGTCTGCTTATCAACTCCTTGAACGGATTATAGTACTTTTTATCACGGCTTATTGTAGAAAGGCTACTGCAAAAAAAACGTGTAGATTATCAAAAAGACATTGGATCATTGATGTTTGTTTGACTGCAGATGTTAGTTAGCAGAGCTAGCCAGCTAGCGTGCTGCAATCATGTCTGATGGCAGACAGAATTGCAAAATAAAAAGCAATCCAACAGCACATTATACAATGTAAACAAAGACGTTTTCTTGCGGAGGCCTTTATAAAATGAGGAGTGGGGAAAGTTATTATAGTCCATGGATGTATTAAGAGAACGTTATAGTCTAGCTAGTCATGTTATGATGGGAAGTGGAAGTGACGATGCTCTTCTCCGTTTTTTGGTGAATGTCTGTAGCAGAAACAGCGCCGCCTATAGGCCTGGAATATGAAGTAGCACGTTGAGTCAAGTGGATTCGTTTGGACGCAACTATTCTTGAAACAAATCCAGGGAAGACGGGTAAAAAAAAGATTGTTTTGGTACGTGTGGACGTGGCCTTAGTTTAAATATCAGGAACATGTTTCAATACACATTCTCTGGCACTTTGTCCATGCTAGCATCAGCACCTGAATCTGACATAATAGAACAACGGCGAAACTCGCTGCAGCTTAGTGACGTGGTTTCGGTTTGCACTGATAGGCAGCAGGAGCACAGTCGCTGCCATTAACTCAGCCTGTCACCTCCCAAACTGTCAGCTAGACAAATGGCAGTTGATTTGTATTGCGGAGATATGTGAAATCGGCAAACTTGTTTATTTCTGTCATTTTCAGCCGTAACTGTAACATTTAAAGATATATAGTTAAAAACGGTGGTCACACCTGTCTGATCTCTCTTCTGTTCTTATTTCCTGTCCTGTGTTGCTTTGCTAGCATCTTTGATAAACCAAATCTAGCGTTAGGAACAGCAACATCTCACCCCCGGTCGGACTGACTGCTAGTTTGGGTGGAGTCATTATTTAGTCTGGGGCCCAACATGTAAATTAGATCTCCAATCTAACATTAGTCAAAGTGTTGACATATGAAAGCATCAAACATGCATTTTAGATGAATGAGATGAGAGTATATCTCGTTGTTCCTCGCCCTTGCTTGCTGAGCACCGTTAAATTGTACATACAGAGGGTTTCTACCCGGAAGTTATTGTACACAAACATTATGATTGGGTCTATTGCTATTTAATTCAATTTCTGTTGTGTGTATGCATCTGTTTCTTTAAGGCTAAAATGGAGACAGGAAGAACAATAGAGACCCACTCCACCGTGATGCTTTTACAATGTACAAATACAATTATTCATGTGGGTAGATCTTACACTAAAATACACAGCTGATGACTGTCCATGTTCCATAGCCATAGACTGTAAAAATAGTGGATGTAGCATATGTGACGTCATTTATTGGTTTTGCAATACGGGCATCGCCATCTTGGTTTATTTGCAACTGGATGTGAGGATTTTTGACAAGAAGGTTGCTGTGGAGGATGATGCAGCTAAGCCAGTGTTGATTATGGTTTCAATGGCGCTGCGCTAAAGTAAATGCTAAAAGGGGACATATGCAGATTTTCAACCCTTCTGAAGCGAGTCATCCAGTGGAGATTTAGTGGCTAGTAAGCACAGACCTCCAGGTATAGCCGCCATTCATCTGCATCTATGTCAGTACAGAAAATCTGCAAACCTTATCCCTTAAAATACCAGCTAAAGCTAGCGTCAGCTCTCTAGATTGGTTGGCAAAATGCTGAACAAGATATTCTTAGGCGATAAAAATGTTCCAATTAACTTTAGTGAAAACACAGTGAGTGGGTCAAAGTTAAAGATGAAAACTTCGACAACACCCAAAAACAAGTTCACGGCTATTTTAATGTCCACAGTGCCATGGTTAGCATTGCTAAGCCTCTGCCATGATTGACAGGTTGGCGTGTAGCCACGCCCCTAAGGCATCCCCTGCTTTATCATCTATTTTAAAATAAATAGGACAATCATTTGTAAAATGAACATCATGCTGTATTGAAGAATACTTGAAAGTACGGATTAAGGCCATAGACTATTAAGAAAATGTTTACTGAGGAAGGAGAGGCATTTCTCATAGACTTCTATTTTTGGAGCCAGTGGAGTCGCCCCCTGCTGGAAATACAATAGAATGCAGGTTCCACATTGGCTTCAGACCCGGAAGCTTCGTCCATTATTTTTTCAGTCTATGTCCATAGCTCTGTTGACACTTTTTGTATATTTTGTTACAGGTAATATGCATTTACTCTGTAAAGCTGCTTTCCCTCTGACCTCATTTTATTTTCTGAAAATATGCAATGATTTGTGCAACTTCAATTTTGGATAATAGTATTGTACTGTAGGTACTGTGTCACATTCACTATATGAGTATAAATATAAATTGTGCTGCAAGCTAAGAGTCAAAAGGGATGGAGTATGGTGAATAAATCGAGAATGATTATCACAGTAATGTGTGAAGGACATTGATAGAAATGTCAAACATTTTCTGACTTTAATGAATACGTTTTTAAAAATGCAACAACCATCTCTGCAATACAAAGTTGTAGCACAGTGTGGGGTTCATTAAATCAGTTGTATAACCTGTTCATCTAACTTTATAGCATAACAAATTGTTTTTCCCCTGTTTGTTTTCCAATTATTGTGGAAATTAGTCACGACTGTTGCTGGCGGCCCCTGCTACACAATAGAACAATGGAGCTGAAAAGCAAAGAAATGTCTTTGTGAGTGTAAAAGTGCTATTTAATGTAGTTCCTTCTTTGGCTATGACAGGCATTTAATTACAACTGTGTTCCATTTTATGTCAGAATCCAAATGTTGTTTGCATCAATTGGTAGATAAAGGCTTCAATCTGCGTCAATCACTTTGTAATCTCAAAGTGTAAGCAAACACAAAGAGCACTGTTTTCCATTTGACATTGTATTACTAATACGACCACATCCAACAAAGCCAACAACAGGGTATGAATTAGCAGCATTACAAATAAAAAAAGCCATTTTTCTCACTCTTTTTTCAATTTTTAGTTACTGGAGGCCTAAACGCTGGGGATCCACATTTAATTAAGCTCAGTAATAAATTATCAAAGACTCAGAATGTGTCCACCTCGGGGCATGGGTACATGCCTATAACGTTATCTGCAGCTAACTACAGATATACTTCACAAGCACATCCTACACACCTGCAGTATTTTAAATAAAAATCCATTTAAACATAGTATGGCAAATTTTTTCCACACTGAGCTCTCTAATGACCACTGTGAGATCACCTACGGTGTCGCAAAGAGAGAAAAATGCTAATGACTTTTATTTATTTCCTCAGTCTTCATTCAAATGTTTTCATGATGTCTGAATTAGAAGTTTGGAAAAAATAAAAAAGGAAAGGAAAAGAGGTGTAAACTGGAGGGGGCATTTTTAAAATCCAAAATGTGGGTTGCGAATGTAGCCACTGTAATTCTTTATGGTTGAGCTGTTAATTAGGTGAAGGTGGCGGTGGTGGTGGTAGGGGGGGAGTCTAATTATTCATTTAAGGGGAACTGGCCCGAACTCACAACTACTCTGTGAGGGAGAAATGATTTATGGGAGCCCTGAAAAGCCCTCTGTGGGACGGCCGATGGATGCAAGTGGAGACGCAGAGCTCCTGGACGTGGGGGCAGCGGTACTGTGAGGACAACAGAAGGCGATGACAGACACGGACAGGGGAAGAAAAAGAAAAAAACTGCTGCCTTAACATGCACCACAGGACTATATCCACCCGGGTCTGCCAGTGGTTGAGAGATACTAGAATAATAACAGACAAAACAAAGTGAAAGAGCAAGAGATGTGAGAGACAATGACAGGGGAGGGGTCGAGAGAGGTGGGACAGAAAGAAATGGAGAACAAGACAGACCGGGACAGAAGTAGAAAACATGCAGGACTACAAGAGAAACTAGAACTGCAAGCAGTTATGACGGGGTCCAAGCCCTCCCCGGCGCGAATCACCCCCGACGACCTGCAGAGTCTGGGAAAGCAAAACCAAAAGCGCAGCGTCGGTGAGGCAAACGTCAGGAAATATGGCAATGTCTGTGGTAAATTGAAATTGCAAACTTTTACATTTAACATTTACATTAATTGTTTGGGGGGTTAATAGGCCACGCCCACTTTGACCAATGAGTACTCCATTGTAGGCTTGGACTCAGGAGTGGCCCTAGATCAGAGATCTTCAACAGGGATCCGTGACTCCTAGGGCGTCCTCAGAGTTAGTGCAGGGGGGCCACCAAGTTATGTTAAAAAAATATTTATTTTTATGAATTTCCATTTATTTTTCAGGCATGAAAACGGGTCAGGGGTGAAAAAGGTGAGAAGGATATTACCTCTCTAGGGGGGTCCGGGGGCATGCCCCCGGAAGAAAATGTTAAATATTCCATATTTTAAAGCATCAATCTGATCCATTTTGAGATGCATTTTTTGCCAACCAACAGTGTAATATTTCAATATGCACTCATTAAAGTTAATTTGACTGGCTAAACAGTTAAAGTCCTTCTGACATTACATAATAATAAAAATCATAATTTTTAAAAACTAAAAAGTTTTGGATTAATTTTTACTTCTTCCAACCATATGTTAAATAAAGAGTCAATGTGGATTTACATATTGCAATAATATCATAATCCTACAATCAATCACTGTGAAAACTAAACTTTACTACTTTGGCCAGGTCATCATCAAAAAAGAGAATTAGTACATTCATGATGTTGTCCATGTTAATATTAGCTGCCTTATTTACATTTATGAAAAACGTTGCATTGTTTATCTTTTCATATAGCTAGACGTCTAAACTCTGGGACGTTATGTTTAAATACCTGCCGTGCTGATTCCAAACAGACAGCTTTGTCAAGGCAGTTTGGGCTTCAGATAGCTTTTACACAGCGGCCATCGTTAATGACAAATATGTTCCGCTATCATCATCGTTGATATCACAAACACGGTGGGTCAGTGAAGGAGCAGTCGCAGTTGCAGCACTAGCGGTCGTTGCCAGTAACGTACTCGTATGACAGAGTGCACGGACCGGAGCTTTGTGACTAGCAGTCTTACCGCTGCTGCTGTACAGCGTCTTCCTTCAACATGAGCTGCAGAAGCCCCCCGGCTCCCTCAGTTTGAGGCACCAAGTGCTAAACAGCTCCCCTCTTGTCCTCTATTCATGCCCAGCGCCATTTGTTTTAACTCCTTTCTAAACTAAAGCTGCCTGTATCTACATGCTCCAAGTTTGATCAACTTTGACTCCATTTTTTTCAGCCGCGTTACCACGGAGACAACACCGGCACAGCACTCTCACATTTCGGCAAAGACCCGCCCTACTTTACATCTGATTGGCTAAAACTCGTTAAATTGGTAGGTGGAAGTTTGATGATTGGTTAAATCCAGCGCATCAAAACAAATCACAATGTGGACTTTTTAATTAATTTATTTTTTCTAAAATAGTCATATGCCAGAAATCGGGCACCAGGCCCGAGTACTTAACCAACACTGTGTTGACTTAACCCCTATTTGCTAACTGCAAATTGTGTCCGACTGTGTCGGAGTTCAGTGGCCGGTGCTGCCTGGGTTGCTGCCCCGCCGCCTGGCCTGTCCTTCTTCACAGACCCCGGTCTGCTGTGAGCTAGATGGAGCTCCATACCCGCGCAAAGTCACCGTTTCTGGGTTAATGGACTACCAAACGCCGCTGCCCTGACAGAGTTCCCTCTTCCTGCTAAATGGCCGGTGTGTGTGTGAGTGAGAGTGCAGTCAGCGAGCTTGTTATGCCCGCAATCTCTTACCACAGGTTCCAGTTGATCTTATAATGGATATGTGTGTTGAGTTATTTAAACAAACGGTTAGCTCTGCGGAGCCCCGAGCCCCGGCAGTCCAGTAACCCAGAAACGGTATCTTTGTCCTGGGTATGGAACGCAGCAGGCTGCCGCTTTCTCGTCAGACTGTGTGGAGCTCCTGAAGTCCGACACGTCTTACCACATTTTCAATTAGCCATCAATTTTCGTAAAACGGCCCATATTTGAGCTTTATATAGTTGATTTCTCGCTTAAAAAAGTCTCAGAAGTGAATTTAATAACGAAATAGCAGACAAACTATGTATACCTTTGCAGTGTCTGAAATATGAGACCTGCTGTCTCGTCTCCACTGTATGTGTATGTGGTTCGCTCAACCAATCAGCGCGCAGCTCATCTAAATATTCATGAGCATACCATATTTGGAAGAAAAGCTTTCGTTCCAAATAGGGCCAAAACACAGGGATGCATTAGGACCCATAGAATAGCACCCAGGCCATTTTCAGCCCAACCAATATTACATACCCTATTAGGAGACCTTAAGGAACAGTGTCAAATATCCTATATAATCATTCTATTACCCCTTTTTTATAAACCTTTTGTATTTGTAGCGCCCCCTAGTGGCCATTTTTTTGGCTCCAAATTTAGACTTGCCTAAAGTGAGGCTGAAGGTATTTGCCTTTACCTCCTTACTGGCTCGTAGGGTTATCTTACTCAAGTGGAAAGATCCTGCTCTTCCTTCCCACTCACATTGGATTAGAGATATTATGTCCTGTATGAATTTAGAGAAAATATGTTACACTACCCAGGGATCTGAGAATAAATTTTACAAAATATGGCGCCCCTTCTTGACATTTTTTAAGAAACCAACTACAACAATATCAGGGTAGCTACCCGCTTCCCCTCTTTTAATTTGTTTTATTCCATTTTATTTATTTTTAGTTTCTTTATTCATTATTTTTTAATTTCTTTTTTTTTTTAAGGTGTGTATTTCGTTTCTGCCATTCTTAACCTTTTCAACCTTTATGTATTATAATTTAGACTGATTTAAATCATCTTTTGTAGGAATTTCTTAATGCAGGTTTGTTTGTAATTGGATGGGAGGGTGGGATATGGGTGGGGTATGTTCTGGTAAAAAAAAAGAAGGGAAAAACATATATATTCCATTGTACAGTAATTGTTTTTGCAAATTTGTCATTCAATAAAAAAACCTTTGGAAAGTCAGTGAAGATCTTTTTGTTCTCCCTGTGATGGAACTTTGGACAGCTGGATCAGCCTCAGCTCAACACATGCTCTCTCCTGCTTGGACTGGGAGGGTTGCTGAGTGAAAGAAAGAGTCAACAGTATTGAGCAGTCTTTTCAAAATATGCCACACATCCTGCTGGCTGCTTTATTACCAGCTACAGCCTCACACATTTACCCCATCCCTGTAGATCTGAGTAAAGATGAGAGTGGAAACAGGCAGCGCTCTAGAGTTGCAGAGGTAGACAGAATCGTCTTCTCATTTTTAGCCGGCAACCATACAGTAGATATTGTAAGACAACTGTCCTAGCCGATTGTATCAACTTAATAGCTTATTAGGCTAATGTTAGCTTCATGAATTAGGTGAAGACGCTGTCCCTGGCTGGCTTTTTAATGTTCCCAGCTGAAAAAGAACCTGTAAAAAAGAGTCTTAAGCCCAGCTCAGACCAAAGATTTGTGACGAAGAGAGTTGAAACTTGTAACTAATTGCAATGCGCCTGTCAAACGTTTTAAAATGTGCCAGTTTACACCGATGTTACTAGCTGAGACGGTGTATCGTTTTCACGACTCTTTGACCTGCCATTTTGACTTCTGACTTTCCTGCTTCCAGCTTTTGTGTAGCTGGACATCATTTGTAGTGCTTCAATAAGACACCTTCTACTGTTTAATTTCTAGTAGTGTTAAAACGGCAAAAATAACATGTTATTTCTCCCATAAAATAACATGTTATTTCTCCCATAAAATAACATGTTATTTCTCCCATAAAATAACATGTTATTTCTCCCATAAAATAACATGTTATTTCTCCCATTCACTGCTTTGTCCGCTTACGCCAGATGTCCCTTGCTTTGCAAAACTCTGTTCGTTTTGGAAAACAACAACAAACTTCGAGCTAGCAAGCTACACGCTAAAAATGGCAGGTTTTGAAGAAAAATTGGATCTTGCCACAAGACAGGCCTGCTTGGTTCTTTCAGGGAATAATTGTAAAAATTTACAAAGAATATGTTTAACGTTACGGCATTTACTATCCAACTGGGACATTTTGGGACCGATTGCTGTGGACAAAGTAACTTTACAAAGAGCTAATTTTGTTTAACCACGTATCCAGATACGTTATGGTATTTGTTTGGGGGAACTAGATCAGTTCTTCTGGTAGCGTTTGAACAGAACTGCGCGTCCGTGGTGTCCGCAGCTGTCCGTGTACGTGTCCACTTGGGAGTATAACTGAGGCTTTACCCTAACCAAGTAGTTTTGTTGCTTAAACCTGAATTAACACATTATGTGCCACCACTACATTATGTGTTAATAAGAGGTTGTGGTCATTTTATGGATTTCTGTAAGATCAGGGAGTATTTAAATCCAAACCTGACAGGCCTTGCTGTGCCTAGTTACGGTTGCTAAGCCTTGATTGGACAATCGCTGTTTGCGAGAGGGGTTTAGTGAACAATCAATTTAACCAATGTCACCTGCATGCTCACAAAGTCAGACAGCCTCCTTTAAGGTATCACTAACAATTAAAACATATCTTTGCACACTATACGTGGAAAGGACAGCCTCCTTAATCGAAGCAACAGTCTATTAAAAGTGTAATCAGGCACACTGTGGTGAGACTGCAGGCCCAGTTTGACCCCATCAAGTCTTAATGAGGTCCACTGAGTTGTTAACCTGCTCATTTAAATAACATGCATCAATATTAATAGGTTATTAATGACTCAAAGCAATTATGTGTACAGTGGACTAGACAGAGAGTGCCAGGCAGAGACAGTTAAAGAAAGAGAGAAAACAGTGCTACTTTTAACACTGTGTTCAATTAAGCATAATGTACATTTCCTCAGCACCAATAGTCACGTCCTACTCACCAAGTTCTTTTTTAAGATGTCTTCAAGGTTCTTCTTGGTGCCTAGTAACTGAGATGCAATCAGCCACAAGGGGCAGCAGGCAACACCTACTGACGTTACTGACGCAACAAGGCTCCTTTAGCGTCACTTTTTTAAGCTCTGGGTCGGGACGTACGTTTAACTGACACGTGGCACAGGAACAGGACAGTTAGGTGGGAAAAAGAAACACAATGACTGTATTGTATGTAACAGTGTGACTTCTGCCTCCCCTTTGTGCAAAATGCCAAATTATTTCCTGCAGACTTTGCAAAACGCTTTGTTTGGAACTGTTTAGGCAGCAATGATCCCTGGGTATTTCCCTCGCTACTTCTCCCATTATCTGCAGTAACATTTCCTCCTGTAAATGTTTCAATTCAACAACATCATAGCTGAATATACATAATAATACACATAAAACACATAACATTTTTCACAACGATTAGTATGTAATGTTCTTTAGGCTATAGCTAACTAATTTTAGTCCAATTTTCGGGACAAACTTTTGGATTTGGGACAACTGCATTTTCTCATAGACTTCTATAGAAACAGACTTCTTTTAGCAACCAGTGGAGACGTCCCCTGCTGGAAATGAGATAGAATACAGGTTAAAGGCAACTCTGCATTGGCTTCACTTTTCAGAACTTCCGGCAAATTTGAGATTTGCTCTGCAAGTCAGTCTGGCCAAGAGCCCATTCAAGCTCATTTCCAATTTTTCCAAATCGAGGCACTAATTACAACCGTTGAGGCGACAGCGACGGCGAGCAGCTTCTTGTTTACATTCAACATGACGGCCACCGAAGCGCAGCAACCCGTTGATGATGCTGTCGCTGCTACGTCACCCAGATCATTTCCCCTTTGGAAATGCTGTGAATGAAGCTTGCCCAGACCCTTCTCAGTTACAACTGAGAAGGGTCTGGTGTCAACCAGGCTAGAGCATACACGCAAATTTGGGTGAAAAAAGGGTATTAGAAGAAACTGCAAAAAATATCATTGAAAACCCATTTTTGTGAAAATTAATTTTGAATTTAGGACTCAAAGTAGCAGAGGGGTGAATAGAACACGACTGTGATGTCATACTGATGAAATTAGTACTAAACTTAAACACAAACAGGTAAACATGGAGGAAGTGTTGAGCGTACAATGACATCAAGTTAAACGTGAGCGGATCCGAAAGCATCTTATAAATATATGATAAAGTATACTCATGAAACAGAAAGAATTATGAAAACATATGGTTTCAGGAGTGTGTCATAAAAAAACAAGCAGGCACTGGCCCTCCAATGATTGGTCACTTTCAAGGCGATCAGCTATCAAGGCTATCTTTGCGTGTGAAATGATATCGTTTGCTTGAGCATGTTTTTATAATGCTCGTGAAGCGGTTGCGTACTCTCGTGTGTTGTGTATATATCGATGAGACATGTACAGCTTCTCTCTTTGGCTCCAACCAGCCGTTTATTACCTGGTGAGTAACACAGGATTAACAGTCACAGTAGTTTTTCACACAGTTTGTCTCACAAGGAATGCTGAAGCAAATTAGAATGTATTGAATTCAAGCTAAAATTAAGCTAGACGATAGATGTTGACAATAAATTAACAGAAAAACACCATTTAAAACCATCAAAGAAACAAAATCAACATACTGCATTTACTCAAGTAAGTGAAAGCTGAAAATCACATGAATACAAAACACACTTTTACCTATAAGAAGACAATTACAATAACATATATAACGGAGCTAATGTTAAGGCAACGTACCATGGAGCTGCCACATGCAGACTGTAAAAATGATCGGGGTGCACCGCCAAGTCTGCAGGGGTGCAGCAGAGGCCTCCCCTGATGCACACAACCAGGTCTCCATGGCAACCACTTTTACTTCTACAATAAATCTCCAGAAAATAAACTAAGACAAAAAAAAAAAGCTGAATAAAACAGTTAACAGTATAAAATAAACTGACTGATAATTAATCATAAAATGTAAATCAAAATGAATACACATAGGCAAGTGGAATCACTGACTCCGCTACACTCGTGAGATATGACATAATCCTGACGCCATTAAGGCATGTCAGTAATATAAGCATATTTCATTTAAATGTCTTGTTCTCTCTGCAGCTAAGGTAAATGAACCCTACCTCTGATTTGAGAATGTACTGTATGTGTACTGCATTTGTGACAGGGTTCCACTGGATAGATGGTGACCGTGAGGTGAAGGCTCTTCACTTTGTGTAAACTGATATAGTCATGACGGTGGGTCACACAGCAGTGAGCCCATATATACAGTGCCTTCACAGAAATGGCTATGCTAGCAGCAGTGAAAATAGCCTGTCTCTGAGTTGTGTATTTGTGCAAGTTTGTGTCTTCACAACACAGAGGTGAGTTGCTCGGTTCAGATCAGCCCAAGCCCAGAAGGTTCACAGGGGGGTGAAGCACTCCACAGAGAGAAAAAGCTGCACAAAAATCCCAAAAGCTGAAAAGCTGGTCCTAAGCAAAGGCTTAATCCTTTTATGTGAGCCCTCTTTTCATGTTGTGAGTGACGGATGCATGTGTGAACACCTACTGTAAGGAAATGTTTATTTACAGGTTGCAAATCTGCAGCATCAAAGCTTAAAGATTTAGAAGCAGCAGCACATTGCTAAATCCAAGAGAATAAATCTTAGTCAGACTCATTTCTACTTTTAGTAAACTTTAGGAATAACCTTCAGCTCTCCAGATAATAAGTGTAAGTGTATAGCACACACATGGGACTGCGGTGTCGGGACACAACTTTTATAGTCAGACAGAAAGTGTGGTAAGTTTCACTTTCATGTCAGATATTTTACACATAAAGGATCCATTCTGTGGGCCTAAATACCTTAGTGCAGGGATCACCAACCTGTTTAATATGAAGTGCCATTTTAAAATATAATCAGTGTGCAATATCCGCATTAAGCCTGCCATCATCTACTGAGCCAGCTCAGGCACTGTTATTTTTTCCTTTGCGCCACATTCTGTGATGAAAGCAATGAGTACTAGCCAATCAGAGGCAGAGAAGGGTGGGTGGGCAGATGGGGAAAAAGTCAATCAAACTACTGTAAATAACAGGCTGTGCTCCTGCCAATGGCTGGTAAAGATGGCTTTTGGAGCATTGACCAAAAACTCTCTGGCACACTTACTGCTATTGTGCCACTGGTTGAGCTACTGCATGCAAATGGTGGCACATGTGCCTAAGGTCGCTGATCCTGGCTTTAAGCCCTATTCACACTCGATTAGTATCATCTGGGGCCCTTGTGTGATTTAGAAATTGATTTGTTTTCTGGTTTTGTTGGGGGGCATTTTGGCCTTTTATAGACAGGACAGCTGTAGACAGGAAAGGGGGGAGAGGGGGAAGAAATGCAGCAAATGGCCGCATGTCGGACTTTAACCCTGAGCCGCTGCATCGAGGACTGAGCCTCTGCATATGGGCACCCGCTCTACCAGCTGTGCTACCCAGGCACCCCTCTATTTGGTTTTATAAATAGTATTCTATCATTATGATGATGTAGGAATGTGCAAAATAGTTATGCAGGAAAAGTCGTGGCAGAAGGGAAACAGCAATAACAATGACGGAATAATTCTGTTTAATGGTGTGGGCTATGACGGTTCTACTGCTAATCTTTATTTCAGCAATTTTGTTTTTAACTTTAGTTTTTAACTCCCATAGAAACTGACTTTTAGTCGGTATGGCTTTCTCAGTATGGGTCATGCTCCACTTAATCCAACACTTGCCAAAATACAACTGCAAAGTAGACATGGCCAAATGAAGCTTCGTGAACCATTTTCTCTTTTTTCTGAGCTCACCAGATGGCGCTCTCTGTTCAACAGAGGGTTGAAAACACACTGAGTTGCCATTCCTTTAACCTTTTTCTTTGAACAGAGAACGCCATCTAGTGAGCTTAGAAAATAAAGACAGTGGTTCAGGAAGCTTCATTTGACCATCACTATTGCAAAGGCTGAGTACTACTCCCAATCACCATTAAACTGATCATATTCCCTTTAGCTGTTTGATAAATTTAGTCTGATGTTAGTAATTAAAATAAAGCTAATTCCTAACGTTGCAGGTAGTCTGTGTAGGAGTGATGGGGGCTCTTTACCAACGAAACCTCGTGTATATTTGCATCCTGAACCAGTTCAAATTGGCATCTTGCGGTTTGAAGTTAGCATGACTGGGAATTACAGTTGGGACGAGATACAGATAGGACGATATGCATTACAAGCAAGAATTCACTTTTAGAATCTTAAAGAGATAACATAAGAATTTCCCAATTTGGGATCAATTAATTAGATCTATCTAGCTATCTATCTATCTATAACATTAGGCATACTTAAGCAATGTTGTAGTACAGGAAATAGAAATGAATGCATTCTGGAATAAGCTAAAGATGGCCCGAACATGTTAGATAGCAGTTTGGTATTGTGGATTAGAGGACTGAGACAGTCTTTGAATATTCCATGAAAGCATAAATCTGTGCCTCCATGTGGTGTTTTTCTTCTGCTGTGTCCAGATGTTAATTGTCATAGTGAGCCACAATTGCAACAATCAAAGCCCTTGTGTTGTAGCAGCCTTTTACTGGACACATGAAAACAGTCGGTGTATTTTCCACTTCAAAAGGAGCTGTGTGGATCCTCAGCACATAAAAAAGACCATATGGTCCTTGCAGATTTAGTGTCAGTTTTTTCAGGATGCATGCTTCTTGCTGGATGAGGGACCAAAAAGAGAAAGCAGAAACAACCATCGTTATTTCTTCCCGCCCCCCCGTCTTGATTGAGTCCACATAGTGCATAGAAACAAATGACTCTGACTCAGTGGCTGCGTCCAGAGCAACTGCAGGGAAATGATTTCAAAATCCACTCATTTTTTTCAGCTCACATGCCCGCTGCACATGAATTGAGAGGGTTTTGTATGTTGAAAATCACAACAGGGACGAAGATGTGGCACCTGAAATACTTCGAACATGTTTTTAAAGGACTGCTCATAGAAAGTATACTACATGACCATTGTGACACAGCATTAAAGGGTAATTTCATGTTGTGGTTTTTTAAAAGCTGGACCCTATTTTCCCATGCATTTGTGTCTAAGTGACTCGTGAACAAAAATCTTTGAAACTGGTCCAGTATTGAACGAGATCGCTGTAACCGGCAGCCGCGAACCAGGCTACAATGTTATCATATAGGGCAAATGTTCACATTCAATCATTTTCCACCAAAAGTGCTGTTTTTGCCACTGACTGGCTCAGATTGCAGGGTTTCCACAGGGTCTTAAAAAGTCTAAAAAAAGTCTAAAAAAGTCTTAAATTTCAAAATCTAAATTTTACCTTAAAAGGTGTAAAATTCACTGAAGTATTGTGTTCTAGGTCTTAAATAATTTTAAACAGGTCTTAATTTCAGTTTATTTCAACCAAACCAGAGTGGTGATTGTTGGAACAGTGGAAAGATGAACCAAGACAGCTTTTGATAGTTTGATTTAGTTTCTGTCCACTTTGAATGAAGTGTGTTTTACGATGATAAAAGTCCTGATTATTTACATGGAGTCTGGTGGGTTTGGCGATGGCAATATTGGGCCTGCTTCACGTTAAACTAAAGGATCTTACTCTTTAACAAAAAGGTCGACCTTGCGTAATTGTCCTATTAACTTACATTGTAGCTTGTTTCTCCGCTGCCAACTGCAGCTTCTCTCTTAATACTGGACCAATGTCAAAGATTGTTGTTCCATCAGTCACTTAGACACAAAAACATAGGAAAATAGGGTCTGGGTGCCTAGGTAGCTCACCTGGTAGAGCGTGCGCCCATATACAGAGGCTCAGTCCTCACCGCAGCGGCCGCAGGGCCGGTTCCGATCCGCGGCCCTTTGCTGCATGTTATTCCCTATCTCTCTCCTCTTTCATGTCTAAGCTGTCCTATCTAATAAAGGCCTAAAATGCCCAAAAAAAAATCATCTTAAAAAGAAAAAAAGAAAGAAAAGATAAGAGGGTCCAGGTTGAAAAAAACGAAGTTACCCTTTAATATGACCATAGACTGACAAACCATGCTGTGTTGGTGATTGGCCATATGGGGGTGCTGAGGCAATTGCCAGCTAAGTGACAGTGATCAATACGTATGTTATTAAGTCAAGTGTCCATGGTATAAATGAATTGTTATCTGCTTGGGAAGAACCATATTCTCTGAAATGTTATTCCTGGCACAATGATTTGCTCTTTTTCGGAGGCTCATTGAAATTTAAGCTTTCATACTGTCAAAAGGAGGCCAGCTTTTACTAACATATTTCCAAACTGACTGACTGCAGTACTGCTGCAAGAGAAAGGGGAAAGAAAAAAGAGCAACTGAGAAAATTACACCACTGCCATTATATTGTCTGCCACTTAGCGAGAGAAGGAAGAGAGTAAATAATGAAAAAAGGAGTGTGCGTTTTTTATGGCTGCATTGTAAATTAGTGAGATTTCAATATGAGAGAAGCAAACATAACGAGCAAAACATGGGGACCCAGAAGGACCACAGGGCCAACCAAAGCAATCACAATTATGGCTGTTTATAATCAGCATAATGCATCTGAATGCCTCTGCATGCCCAGCACGGGGCAATATCTACAGGTTACCATTTTGATTGACCTTTTGTCCTTATTAATAGCGAGCTAATGAAGACCCCAACATGGAGTCAGCGATGACAGAGACAGAAGGAGCAAGCGAGTGAGTGGTTTGAAACAGATAATCTCAGCGTCACTGCAGACTTTCCACAACAGCATTCAGCCTCAGAGTATCTTGGTAACAGTAGCTGTCACCTCGAACCCCCTCCCACAGTTCCATTATCTTTCTCATGCTCGCAATATAAACCTTTCAAGCACAGCTGTAACAGTCCAAACCACTGGAACATAGACTTGGCCGGGCACCAGCATGTGTGGGAGAGACAGGGTTATTATAGTAAACTAAAATGAAAATAAGCAGTGAACATTCAAGAAAAACTGAAATAGGGCTGAAACTTAAATCATGGAGAGGTTGGATTATTATATGTATCCACACGCTTTAACAAGATTTATTTAAAAGTTTCTTTCTTTTCACATTATTTACAGCATATATATGTTGATATTTATATCATGATATGCAGTATATTAAGTTATTGGGAGAAAACAGGTAGCTATATGTAAAATCCGACATTAAGCACCCCCATATAGCCAAAATGGCATTATCCCCATTTCATAACACCTCTGCGAAGGTTCTGTGAGACTGAGATTGGCAGTCGAATCAGGCTCCTTCGATCGAAGCATCAAAGTTTCAACCCCTAGTTCTGACCATCCAAAACCAACATAAACTACCTAAAAACTTAAACATACAAATAATGCTGACCTTACACCAAACGACTTTATAAGCCAGTGTTGTTTATAATTGCTATAGCGATAAAGAGGGAAAGTTGCAGATTTTCAACCCTTCTGAAGCGTGTCATCAAATGGGAGTTTTACCCCTGGGTGAACGCAGACCTCCAGGTACCGCTGCTAATTATCTGCATGCAGAATTTCCTGCGGCACCGGAGCAATCCTGGAAGTGGAACGTCAAGGATATAGAGAATGCAATATGTGAACCTGCCAGATCCCCAGTCTTTACATATTATGACATGAAATGAAACCCTGTATGTTTGACTGTGGACTCTTTGAATTATTAATTTTCCTTACTTTCCTTTTTTTATCCATAATTTTTACCCGAAAGAAGAAACCGATGACTGCTTGGTTGATGTCAAAGGAATTGTAACCCTTGAGGCAGCACATATCCTCCTACAGAACTGAATGATGGGCTAATATCCACTGATTTATTTTCCCCATGTAGATCCTCTGACTCTCCATCTAGTGAATTAATCATGAACCTAAAGCATCAAATGCAAGTCATCAACAAATGATCAAAAGAGGACACAGAACATTTAGGCTGAAAAAACACACCCCTGTGAAGTCAAAGTGTGTTTATACAGAATGAGAAATGAAAAATGTTTTTCTTTATTTCTTTATTTCATTCATGTGAAACACAAAAACACTGTTTTGTTTGATGTTGGAATCATCATCAGGTAAGACGCATAGATGGCAAAAAATACCATTACATTTACTTTAATGTGGTTCCAAAGCACATCTGGTGCATTAAGCCCTACTCTGGCATTTGTTTCCCAAGAGGCACTGAAAAGTCACGTGAACATTAAAACACACTGTATGCATGATTGATGAAATGAATTACTAAGTGCACATATAGGGCGGCTGTGGCTCAGGTGGTAAGAGCGGTCTACTAATCGTATGGTTGGTGGTTCGATCCCTGGCCCTACAGTTCCATGTCAAAGTGTCCTTGGGCAAGACACTGAACCCTGAATTGCTCCCGATGCTGCTCCATCAGAGTGTAAATGTGTGTGAATGTTTATCTGATGAGCAGGGGGCACCTTGTACGGCAGCCTCGGCTACTGTGTATGAATGTGTGTAAATGGTGAATGGTTCTACTACTATGTACTGTGTTAAAGCACTTTGAGTAGTCGTTAAGACTAGAAAAGTGCTATATGAATACAGTCCATTTACATTAAACATGACTTAAAAGTTAATGATTTCTTCAAATCGGTATTGCAATTATCAATAAATCACATAAAAAGACCAAAACCAACAATTGATGTCCTGCCAACAGATACTGTCTATTAGGGATGGGGGGGAAATGGATACAGCATATTATCGCAATATTTTCCGTGGCAATACGGTATCGATACACAGACGGCAAGTATCAATCTTTTATTATTTGTCTGCTTGACAATCCCATTTTGCAGCACTAAAATTGAAGTGAGATGAACAAACAGAGAAATTAATCCTTTTTGATGTTGACAAAGTTTCCTTTTGGGGACATAATTTGAAGTTGGAAAAAAGGTAATAAAATTGCAATATATTGTACTTATGATTTTGTCCTACAATTTTTGTCCTTACTTCCTGCTTCTTACAGTACAGACGCTTTGCTGCTTGCTCTTGCCTCTGCTTGCATATTTCTGCTGATAATCTTACTTTTCCTCTGAGAGAAACTATGAGCAGCGGCTCTTGGATACTTATAAATCACTGGACTATACATTTTTTGTAGAGATAGTAGGCTATTACCACATTACAACATTTTCTGCATGAGCGTGGCCTACCAATAGTTCAAGCCTGTCCTAAAGTGACTGTAGCTAAAGCTAATTAGCAGCAAGATGCCTCCCTTCTCCGTTAAGGACTACTACAAACTCCTTCAGAAGATTGCAGTTCTGGAAACCAAAATTTACCAGTTAGAAGTAAACGTGGAAGTGAACGGATCATGTGGAAATGACACCACTTTACCACTGACCCAAAACAATGGACAAAAGCATGCCAACACACGGCTAACTAGCACCAGCAAGACTACGGACAAACAGGAGGGCTGTGGAACGGGTAATAAATCAACAAGTGGTAGTCCTCCCTGGAACTCTTTTGGTGCAAAGCCTAGGCCTGTCACGATAGTCAATAAATCAATTTATCGCACGATAAAAAAAATTAGCTCGATAATTTTCCCGGCCGCTATAATTTCCATTTGCATGCTTGTTTGTTTTCCTTGTCTCTCTCTCTCTCTCTCTCTCTCTCTACCAAAGAGACTGGAGGACCACTCTCGGTTCCTTAGCGTAACGAGGAGTGAACCCTCTTGTCAGTTGCATGATCTTTGTGTGGGGGGGGAGGCGGGACTCCTGGCGGAGAGAGAGAGACAGAGAACGCTAGTTGAGAGTTGGAGCAGGGTTTCCCGCAGCACTTTGCAGTTAAGGCGCCGTCAAAAAAAATAAGTATATGAGCGATAGCCACCGTGTTACTCGGCATCCTGTTTTCTCCCTTTCATTCCAAAGCACACAGTTAACAACCTGCAGGTGGAGACAGACTCGGACATACACGCCGCTGTGGACTTGTCAGTCTCGCAAGTGTTTTCAGGAAAGTGGCTGCATGTGTCCGACAATGCACAGAACATTAACGCTACAAGCCTACAGCTGTCCGCGGACACGGAGTGCGGTTAAGTGTGTCAGAGTTGCGGCAGTGTTTGTGTGTGTGTGTTTGTGTTTGTGTGTGTGTGTGTGTGTGTGTGTGTGTGTGTCGGCCCGCCCCCACGAAGCTCCGACCTGCAGAGGAGCAGAAGCTGCACCTTCGCCAAAATGAAGACTGAAAAACAGAACTATTTTGGTACAAACATTTACTCGCCATGTGGCAGATAGCCATATAGATAGATGTAATTTATTAATTATACATTATTTACATTTAATATTTAGTGTTAAATAATTGTTAAATGTAGTACAGAGTCTGTAGTCTATCGCACAAACACTCGAGGAATGCTGCAAACGTTTGCCAGTAGGCTATGAATTGCCTGGGAGAACATACGGGTCACAAACAGCAATTCCACAACTGTACAACAGCGTGAAAGACGACATACTGAAGGAGGTCAAAGACATATTGTGGATATTTAAAATGTCTTCCAGTTCCAGTGTTAAATATTCTTTAGAAATAAAAGTGTATTGATCTTTGAAAAGATGTACCTGCATTATTATGCCATTATCATTATATTAGATGAAAATGGTCTCGGAACGACAATATTATCGCAGTAATTTCTGGGACAATTTATCGTCCAGCAAAATTTGTTATCGTGACAGGCCTAGCAAAGCCTAAGAGTAAATCCTTTTCCTGGGAAATGGGAGGACGACTAACGGGCAGGGCACCGCGCCCTGAGATTTGTGATACGACCGGCTGGCCTGCATTATCATCCAGGCAGAGCGCCTCTTCAACCCCTGTACTCAGTAGGACACAGCCGTGGACTGCTGCAAAAGGGAGACTTAGCAACAAAATGCCTCCCCAACAACTGAGTGTGCAGGTGGAGAACAGATTTGCTTCTCTGATGCAGGACCCTGGACATGACCTGGATTGTGTCTCATCGTCACACAGCAGGGTAAGGACTGAGAGCAATTCAAAAAGTAAAAAGCTACAGGGAAAGCTAACGACTGGGCACCAAACTCTGATTGTGGGTGACTCTGCTGTAAAAGACATAAAAAGCAGTAAAAACACCAAAATACTCTGTTTTCCCAAAGACTGACTTAGCCCAAAGAATCCTGGATATCGTGGCAGCACACCCAACTGTGAAGAACATTGTACTGCATATAGGGTCACATGATGTTGTAAAGCAAGAGTCTGAAGTGCTGTATCGTGACTTTATGAATCTTCTGAACTCAGTCAGCTCCCTAAACGTGGAGGTGTTTATCAGTGGCCCTATACCGCCAGTCAGAAGAGGAGCTGAGAGGTTCAGCAGACTGTTGGCACTGAACAGATGGCTTTCAGCTGCATGTACCGTCCACTCTCTGCGGTTCATTGACAATTTTAACATTTTCTGGGACCGCAGACATCTTTTTAAAGCAGATGGACTTTTCCTTAACAAGCCAGGAGTAAAGCTGTTCACCTCTAGCCTACTTTACTTTCTGCACCACACATCCACTCCCTCGGCCAAGGACAAGAGACAAGACGAATCTAAACAAGAGGAAGACATAACAAAGCATGGCAGTGATTCACCACAGCCCCACCTGAGCAAAGATTTGACCATGGAGGACCACAGAGCGGAGACGAAATCTCAGCCCCCCTTTTCACCCGTCCAACACCCCTCAAACCCCCTTACCTACCCTGATACCTTTGAGGACCCGTCGCTCTCCCCCTCTTTCCCCCATCCCTATGTTGTTGTTCACTGACCAGATGAAGCAGCTGGTGGATGCTGGAACCAAGTCTGCCCCCTTTCCTTCTCCCATCGTTCGCCCCCAGCCAAAAGTAAAACGCCAGGCACCTCTGCCAGGACGGCAGCTAACTCCTCCCCAAACTGATAAGGATGCTTGTGTACAAAATGCAGCAAGCTTTAACTGATATGTGCTGGGCCCAGGCTGCACGCCTAGTGGCACTCAAGACTCTTTCCAGGACAAGCCTGGGCCCTGTGTATTCAATTCTTCGTCAATCAATGTTGTGATAGGTAATAGAAAAAGAATGGTGAATAAGCACTTAACTGCCAACTTAGCAAATTTAGCATCCATCCCTCGTCATCCACAACCTGTCCCAAAAAATGAAAACACACTAACACCAGCCTTACTAAACGTCAGGTCTTTGGCTGGAAAATCATTTTACAATCAATGATTTTATTATTAAGCACACTCTTGACCTTATGTTTTTTAACTGAAACCTGGTTAGACCATAATAACAGTGATGCTGTTCTTATAGAGTCAGCTCCCCCTAACTTCAGTTTTATGAGTGAGAATAGGCTATTACCACATGACAGCAATACTTTCTGTACATGAGCGTGGCCTCACCAATAGTTCAAGCCTGTCCTAAAGTGACTGTAGCTAAAGCTAATTAGCAGCAAGATGCCTCCCTTCTCCATTGAGGACTACTACAAACTCCTTCAGAAGATTGCAGTTCTGGAAACCAAAATTTACCAGTTAGAAGTAAGCGTGGAAGTGAACGGATCATGTGGAAATGACACCACTTTACCATGAATCCCAAAACAATGGACAAAAGCATGCCAACACACGGCTAACTAGCACCAGCAAGACTACGGACAAACAGGAGAGGCTGTGGAACGGGTAATAAATCAACAAGTGGTAGTCCTCCCTGGAACTCTTTTTGGTGCAAAGCCTAGGCCTGTCACGATAGTCAATAAATCAATTTATCGCACGATATTAGCTCGATAATTTTCCCGGCCGCTATAATTTCCATTTGCATGCTTGTTTGTTTTCCTTGTCTTCTCTCTCTTCTCTCTCTTCTACCAAAGAGACTGGAGGACCACTCTCGGTTCCTTAGCGTAACGAGAGTGAACCCTCATGGCTCAGTCGCATGGTCCTTTGGTGTGGGGGAGGCGGGACTCCTGCGGAGAGAGAGAGACAGAGAACACGAGTTGAGAGTTGGACAGGGTTTCCCGCAGCACTTTGCAGTTAAGGCGCCCGTCAAAAAAAATAAGTATATGAGCGATAAAGCCACCGTGTTACTCGGCATCCTGTTTTCTCCCTTTTCATTCCAAAGCGAAGTTGACAACCTGCAGGTGGAGACAGACTCGGACATATACGCCGCTGTGGACTTGTCAGTCTCAAGTGTTTATCCAGGAAAGTGGCTGCATGTGTCCGACAATGCACAGAACATTAACGGTACAAGCCTACGGCTGTCCGCGGATACGGAGTGCGGTTAAGTGTGTCAGAGTTGCAGGTTTGTGTGTGTGTGTTTGTGTTTGTGTTTGTGTGTGTGTGTGTGTGTGTGTGTGTGTTTGTGTGAGTGTGTGTGTGCGGTGTGTGGCTTGCTCGCCCCCACGAAGCTCCGACCTGCAGAGGCAGAAGCTGCACCTTCGCCAAAATGAAGACTGAAAAACAGAACTATTTTGGTACAAACATTTACTCGCCAAAAGTGTGGCAGATAGCCATATAGATAGATGTAATTTATTAATTATACATTATTTACATTTAATATTTAGTGTTAAATAATTGTTAAATGTAGTACAGAGTCTGTAGTCTATCGCACAAACACTCGAGGAATGCTGCAAACGTTTGCCAGTAGGCTATGAATTGCCTGGGAGAACATACGGGTCACAAACAGCAATTCCACAACTGTACAACAGCGTGAAAGACGACATACTGAAGGAGGTCAAAAGACATATTGTGGATATTTAAAATGTCTTCCAGTTCCAGTGTTAAATATTCTTTAGAAATAAAAGTGTATTGATCTTTGGAAAAGGTGTACCTGCATTATTATGCCATTATCATTATATTAGATGAAAATGGTCTGAACGCACTAATATTATCGCAGTAATTTCTGGGACAATTTATCGTCCAGCAAAAATTTGTTATCGTGACAGGCCTAGCAAAGCCTAAGAGTAAATCCTTTTCCTGGGAAATGGGAGGGCGACTAACGGGCAAGGCACCGCCCTGAGATTTGTGATACGACCGGCTGGCCTGCATTATCATCCAGGCAGAGCGCCTCTTCAACCCCTGTACTCAGTAGGTACACAGCCGTGGACAGCTGCAAAGGGAGAATTAGCAACAAAATGCCTCCCCAACAACTGAGTGTGCAGGTGGAGAACAGATTTGCTCCTCTGCTGCAGGACCCTGGACATGACCTGGATTGCGTCTCATCGTCACACAGCAGGCTAAGGACTGAGAGCAATTCAAAAAGTAAAAAGCTACAGGGAAAGCTAACGACTGGGCACCAAACTCTGATTGTGGGTGACTCTGCTGTAAAAGACATAAAAAGCAGTAAAAAACACCAAAATACTCTGTTTTCCCAAAGACATGGTGTCTGACTTGGCCCAAAAAGAATCCTGGATATCGTGGCAGCACACCCAACTGTGAAGAACATTATACTGCATATAGGGTCACATGATGTTGTAAAGCAAGAGTCTGAAGTGCTGAATCGTGACTTTATGAATCTGCTGAACTCAGTCAGCTCCCTAAACCCGGAGGTGTTTATCAGTGGCCCTATACCGCCAGTCAGAAGAGGAGCTGAGAGATTCAGCAGACTGTTGGCACTGAACAGATGGCTTTCAACTGCATGTACCGTCCACTCTCTGCAGTTCATTGACAATTTTAACATTTTCTGGGACCGCAGACATCTTTCTAAAGCAGATAGACTTTTACTTAACAAGCCAGGAGTAAAGCTGTTCACCTCTAGCCTACTTTACTTTCTGCACCACACACATCTACTCCCCTCGGCCAAGGACAAGAGACAAGACGAATCTAAACAAGAGGAAGACATAACAAAGCATGGCAGTGATTCACCACAGCCCCACCTGAGCAAAGATTTGACCATGGAGGACCACAGAGCGGAGACGAGAATCTCAACTTTCTTTTCACCCGTCCAACACCCCTCAAACCCCCTTACCTACCCTGATACCTTTGAGGACCCGTCGCTCTCCCCCTTTCCCCCATCCCTATGTTGTTGTTCGCTGACCAGATGAAGCAGCTGGTGGATGCTGGAACCAAGTCTGCCCCCTTTCCTTCTCCCATCGTTCGCCCCCAGCCAAAAGTAAAACGCCAGGCACCTCTGCCAGGATGGCAGCTAACTCCTCCCCAAACTGATAAGGATGCTTGTGTACAAAATGCAGCAAGCTTTAACTGATATGTGCTGGGCCCAGGCTGCACGCCTAGTGGCACTCAAGACTCTTTCCAGGACAAGCCTGGGCCCTGTGTATTCAATTCTTCGTCAATCAATGTTGTGATAGGTAATAGAAAAAGAATGGTGAATAAGCACTTAACTGCCAACTTAGCAAATTTAGCATCCATCCCTCGTCATCCACAACCTGTCCCAAAAAATGAAAACACACTAACACCAGCCTTACTAAACGTCAGGTCTTTGGCTGGAAAATCATTTTTAATCAATGATTTTATTATTAAGCACAATCTTGACCTTATGTTTTTAACTGAAACCTGGTTAGACCATAATAACAGTGATGCTGTTCTTATAGAGTCAGCTCCCCCTAACTTCAGTTTTATGAGTGAGAATAGAGCGAATAAGAAAGGAGGTGGAGTCGCCATTTTGTTTAATGACTCGTTCCAATGTACTCAAATATCTTATGGAAAATTTGCTTCTTTTGAATGTGGCTCTTCAGCTAAGGTCCCCGTCTCGACCTATATTTCTAATTATCTACAGGCCACCTAAATACTGTGCATCCTTCTTTGACGACTTTAGTGAACTGCTGTCTATAATCTGTATTAACTTTGACTGTGTAGTTATTGCTGGTGATTTCAACATTCATGTTGACAACCCCCAGGACAGAGGGACCAAAGAACTGTGTTGTATTTTTGAGAACTATGGACTGACTCAGCATGTGACGGAGCCCACACACAACAAGGGGCACACTCTGGACTTGATTATCTCCAAGGGTCTAAACATTTCCAAGGTTGTGGTGACTGATGCTGCTCTCTGTGATCATTCCTGTGTTTTCTATAATGGCACTATCTCTGTGCACAAAAGTGTCCAAACAAAGAAAACAGTATATCACTGACAACACCAGTGAAACATTCATTCAGCTTTTCTCGTCCACACCCACCCTCTCAGGGGTCTCAGTCACTGAGCTTGTAGACAATTTCAACTGTAAAATTACAAATGTTATTGATGCCATTGCTCCCACTAAGGTCAAAGCTGTCTCTGGTAAGAAAAGATCTCCATGGAGAAACGCCATACTGGTAAGAACAGAAAAAAGAGAGTGTCGAAAAGCAGAACGCAGGTGGCGAAAAACTAATCTCCAGGTCCACTACAACACCTATAAAGAGAGACTTCGCATTTATAATTTGGAACTGAGGAATGCAAGGCGGTCCTTCTTCTCGGACATTATCGCCAGAAACAATAATAAATAATAATAATAATAAAACAAAATGCTTTGTTTGCTACTGTCGATAGGTTAACAAACCCTCCAGTACCAGTAGCATCTGAACTTTTATCCACCGAGGCCTACAATGATTTTGCCACCTTCAAAGACAAAATTCTGAAAATTAGACAGTCAGTGCTTCCATATCGAGTACAGGGTATGTGTTGTCACAGTGTTCACGCAAAACAAATTCCAATATGACCCAATTTCATACAATCAATCATAAAAACCTGGAGGACATTATACAACATCTGAAAACCTCCTCCTGCTGCCTTGATATTCTACCAACGGGCCTTTTCAAAAACGTTTCGAATTGTTTGGCTTCTGATCTTCTACAGATTGTAAACACGTCTCTTCTCTCAGGTATCTTCCCACAGGCCCTGAAAACTGCAGTCATTAAGCCACTCTTAAAAAAGAACAATCTAGACACGTCACTAATGAGCAACTATAGGCCGATATCAAACCTTCCATTTTTAAGTAAAATCATTGAAAAAACGGTTTCTCAACAACTCAACCTTTTCTTGTCACTAAACAACAGTTTTGATGCCTTCCAGTTGGGTTTTCGACCACACCACAGCACTGAGACAGCTCTTGTTAAAGTCTTTAATGACATCCACTTAAACACAGATAGTGGAAAAATTTCAGTCTTGGTATTACTTGATCTCAGTGCTGCATTTGATACGACGGCATATTGATTCGATGTCGACCATGACATATTACTAGACCGATTGGAAAACTGGGTTGGCCTTTCTGGCTCAGTACTAAAGTGGTTTGAGTCTTATTTAAAGAATAGGGACTACTTTGTGTCTATAGGTAATTATACATCTGAGCATACACATATGATGTGCGGAGTTCCCCAAGGCTCCGTTCTGAGGCCTCTCCTGTTTAACATCTACATGCTTCCACTGGAAGTCAGCACTCAGCTTCAAACGATAATGTTAAAAACAACAGACAAAGCCAGCAATCTTGGTGTAGTCATGGACTCAGACCTGAATTTTAACAGCCACATTAAGACAATTACAAAGTCAGCCTATTACCACCTTAAAAATATATCAAGGGTCAAAGGACTTATGTCTCAGCAGGATTTGGAAAAACTTGTCCATGCTTTTATCTTCAGTAGACTTGACTACTGTAACGGTGTCTTTACAGGTCTACCTAAAAAATCAATCAGACAGCTGCAGCTGATTCAGAACGCTGCTGCTCGAGTCCTCACTAAGATCACATCACTCCAGTTCTGAAGTCTCTACACTGGCTTCCTGTGCCTCAAAGAATTGATTTCAAAATACTTTTGCTGGTTTATAAATCACTAAACAGTTTAGGGCCAAAATACATTTCTGATCTGCTACTACACCATGACCCACCCAGACCTCTCAGGTCGTCTGGGACAGGTCTGCTTGTTGTCCCCAGAGTCAGAACTAAACAGGGGAAAGCAGCGTTTAGTTTTTATGCTCCACATATCTGGAACAAACTCCCAGAAAACTGCAGGTCTGCTGCAACTCTCAGTTCTTTTAAATCAAGGCTGAAGACCTATCTTTGTGATGTTGCCTTTCTTTAAATAACTGTTCATTTCTTATACTGAAGCTGCATTGTTGACACTGTATAACAATCTATATAAGCATATAAAGAGAAATTCACATTTTATCTGCTTTTATATATTTAACTGTTTTAACTGCTCTTCAATGTTTAATTTCTTATACTGCACTGTAACTTTTCTTTTTTTTGTCTCGTGTTTTTAATTTTTTAATCTGTTTTCATGTAAAGCACTTTGAATTGCCCTGTTGCTGAAATGTGCTCTACAAATAAAGCTGCCTTGCCTTGCCTAGGAAATCCACATGCATCCAACACTTAAACATATAAAAGAGCCATATTGTTGCATAGAGTGACATGGTAATGTTAATGTTGTTACTTTATGTTTAACTAGTCATGGGATTACAGTGTACCATATACTGTATGCAGCTCTTGGGAAGGCAAGGATTCACGTGATGTGGAAAACTGGTACTTAAGGTCATTACTCACTTGTAATGAATCAATGAATCAATGAGATTCAGTTTTCCTTACTTGATATATATATATATATATTTTTTTTTTTTTGTCCGATCGGAGAAGCTCTTGGTACATTGACAGAGTATTGTTGTCTGAGTTTCTGTGCCAGGATTTGTTTTGGTTTTTCGCTCTCTTTCGTTTCCATCCCTTCCCTGTTCTGTTTTTTCTCCATCCCTGCAGAGGGTGTGTCTGTGTATGTGGCAGGAGGCATGGTTGGCTTTTCACTCACTCTCTCCCAGAGATTGGGCAGACGAGGCACACCTGGCTACAATCCAACACTCCCAGCGCGTCCAAAAGTCTCCTTTAGCGTCTTATGCCGACCTTAGACCAAACTACTTTTCAAGTGATTCCAATGTGGCAGACAAAATTCCAATATCAGAAAGAAATCCTGAGAGTCTTGCTAGAGTTGGGGCACTCCCGTCGTCTCCATCATTTGGTGTAAGGTGGTCATAAAACTCAATCCCAGTCTGTCTGTTTCCTGTCTTGACATTCCGACAAAATCAAACGTCTTTGATAGTATTGTAAATCTTAAGTCTTGGTAGTGTAGTTAAATCACGTGAACATTGTCAACAACCAATGGGTGCTCTCCCTCCAGCACCAAACAGGAAGCAGCAAACGGCTAGAGCCAGTGGTGTTTATAGTTGCTATGGTACTGTGCTAAGCTAAACGCTAAAGAGGGAAAGTTGACGATTTTCAACCCTTTTACCACCGGTAAAACAGGAGTTTTACTGGTGGATAAACGCAGACCTCCAGGTACTGCTGCCATTCATCTGTATGTAGGGAAGAACAGAAAATCAGCAAACTTTCCTTTAAGTTACCAGCTAACGCTAGCGGTAACTAGTTAGCTAGCTTAAATCTTTCAAAACTAATCTAGTCGTATTCTTGCAATGTGTGACCCTGCCAGATCCCCAGTCTTTACATATTATGACATATTTGACGTTAGATGTGAGATGATCGTGTTTAGATGTGAGATGGTGTCAGACTTTAGTCTTTTCTAAGTCTGTTCAAAGTCTTCTAGTGTCTGGTAGGCATAAGTCAGATGCTGGGGGCTTTCTACTAATTCCAAAGTAATTCCATCAGCGGCAGTATTTGACGCTCTGGGTACACCTTTGGCTTCATTTTTCAACTTGCTTGGTCGGGAACCTTGGCATCACTTTTTGACGTCTCTCCATTGACTCTATACACATACATGTAGTTGTTCAATCATTCAGTCATCATAAAACAATGATATTAGACTACTGTAAACTCAAAGAGGAAATAGTGACTGAAAAGGCTTAGGCTGAAGCAACAGCTTATATGTGCCTATGCTATGTTCCTATCAATTAAATCTACCCAACTCAAAGGAAAAGGAGAAAAAAAAGATATAAATAAAAAACAAAGAAATTAATCACATTTGTAACCCTCAAAAATTGAATTACAAACCATATTCTTGAAAACCAAAAAGTCAAAAGAAAACAAAGAAACCAAGATATTAAGGAAACAAAGACTATTATAAGACTCTTTCTTCGTCTTAAAAAAACCAAGTTTTCATTTTTAAATTTTTTTTATTTATATTGGCATTTTTCCATAATTTTACTTTAATGCTTCTATTTTAATAGAAATACAGTTCATTTTAATCTATGTATTTGCTTGTTGAAAAGTAAACTTAAAAATATCTCTCAAATCATATTTACTTTCATGTATTGAATGTATTGCACATTCTCGCACTTGTTCTTCTTTTATGTGAGACTTGGTCAGCAAAAGGACATAATCCCTTCCCACCACACTTTTGTGTTTGCCACAGCTATTAAATTAAATTCGGGAATATTTATTCATATCTTACACTGCGCTGCATCTCCACTCTTAAATTCAATTCAAATGTGTCATTTTATATTGTCTTGTGTTTCTTTCATATATTGCCTTAATGCTTTATGTCCTACAGTATGTACAGCACTTTGAATTGCCTTGTTGTTGAAAGGTGCCTTGCCTGCTCTTTGCTCAACCAACCAGCAGGAGTTCAAAAAGAGATCATCCCTTAGTGGCTTCATATCTACTGTACAAACACTACAGAGGTGGGTGAGCACTTTACCAATCTATTCTATCATTTTATGCTTGCTTGTTTGCCATGTGTTTTGCACTTTTTTTGTGCATTTTTCTTTTTTCTGATTCATTTACCCATTTTCCACCCACACACTATAGCACTTTGTTCTTTTTTCCACAGATTTTCTAGATGAATGTCCATTTCCCTACACATCTTCTCCGTGGAGGCGTCCTGACCAACCAATAGGAGAGAGAAACATGATCCCTCAGTGACTTCCCACGCACAATCAGAGCCTAACATTTCATTGGTAGGTGACAACGTTATCCCTCTAAACAGTGGCGGTTCTTGACAAATTTTACTAGGGGGGGCAAGGAGGGTCCAGTGTTTAACCAGAGGGGCACATTAAAAAATAGCAACAAATGATATTTAAAGATTCTAAACTTTATTTTACTTTAAAATCATATAAACATTTATTTTGTACAAGTGTGAGTGCAGGTGCAAGAGAGGTAGGCCAATAAAAAATGAAAAATGAAAAACTGTTATGGTTTTGGTGTTTTGTCTTGTCTTATGGTAGTCTGTTTTCCTGTCATTTTGGTAGCCTGGTTTTCTGTCATGTCTTGTTTCCTTCTGTTTGTGTGATTTTCGGTCTTGTCTTGTTTTATGTTCTGTTTCCTGTTTTATTTTGATAGTCTGTTCTCTGTCTTGTCTTGTCTGGTTTTACTTCATGTCTTGTGTTTACCCGCTCTTTTGATTGCCTGATGTTTTCCACCTGTTTCCCAGCCTGCCTCTTGTTACCTCGTTACCCTCTGTACTTAGTCTTTGTGTTCCCCTTGTCCTGTGTCAGATCATTGTTTGTGTTTGTGTTCTTTCCAGTCAGTTTGTGTCTGTGCCCAGTGTGTTTGCATCAAGTGTACCAGGTTTGGATTATTCCCTTTGTTCCCATTAGTTCGCTGTAGTTTGTTCCTCGTGTTTTCTTTATTTTTTGGACTTTAGTTTTTGCCTGCTTCCTTTGGATTCCTTTTGTTGTTTTTGTCTGCCTCATTTTTTGGATCTCCTGTGTTTTTGTGTTTAAATAGACCCTCAAGCTCAATCCTTCCCCTGCCTGCCTGCCTGCTTGCCTTGCCTCAGCATTTGGGTCCACCTATTTTCCCCCAGAACATAACAAAAATGTCTACATGCATAGTAATATGTAGAGTCCATCATGACAGAATACTCAAGCCATGGATGACGATTATAGCAGATTGGCCTGAAGCTCTGTCTTCTGTCCCCCATCACGTGGTTGGGAATATATTCAAGTTGGGCTGTACTGGTACATCATTCCTGGACTTGCTGATATCTGTAGAAAGCTGTACAGTAAACTTGAGCACAACTACAATTATTTACTTATGCATGTATATCTGCATGTATTTCAAAATGTAGGCCAAGTATTTACTGTACGCGTACAGCGAGTATGAACCTGTATTTCGCAAAAAAGAGCAACACAGCTGCTGCAGCAAAAGAGAGAAACAGCGTGGGAGAAAATTGCTGCTCGGGTCAACGCGTAAGTTCCAATATAGTGTTGTCATTTCATATTTAATTTACACAATCATTTTAATTTATACTTTTTATTAATTCCCAGTGGGGAAATTAAATTTTTTACACTGTTTGTTAGAACACATACTACACACAGGCCTGAAATACACACCCATGCTCATATTTAATCACAAATATAACATTATTGGTAAAAACTGGTGGAATGGTATTGAACCTATAATCTATTTCATTTAGGTGCAATCCTGCGGGTGAAAAACGCTCGTGGAAGCAACTGAAAATGAAGTACAAGAACATAGTTCAAACAGGTAAGACTTAAGTGTAGTAGGATCATGGCTGCACCTCATTTTAAATATGAGAGGAAATATTCATTGGCAATTCGAATGTGCTGTAGTCATCCCCAACTAATGTTCACATACATAGATGTCCTCTCGCCCATCCTTTTTTGTTAATTAAAAGGGCCCATTTAAATTAACATTTGACTTCTACTAAGCCAACAGAAGGCAGAGGCCTGCAAAACTGGTGGAGGACCAGCAGCACCACCACCTCTGGCAGAGGAGCTGGCCCTGAGCCAGAATGCAGGAAGGCCAGTGGCAGAAGGAATCCCTGGGGGGAGCTCTTCCTCTGAGCCAGCCACAGCACAGGACACAAGTGCCTTCATAAGATGTAATAGGCTTATATTTATCGTCTTTTATGCCTATTTATATTTTAGAGATATATTATTCCCCCTTCATGGGTTTGTCTTTTATTCCAACATATTCTGATGGTGTTCTCACACTTGTGGACCCTCATGCTACAGCAGAACTCCTTGAAGCTGTAAGTACACAACTAAATACTACAGACATGATGCAAGTAGTTTAATGATACAAGTAGTTAAAAGTCTAACGAAACAATACTCATCTTCACAGGAGGTAACAGATGAAGAGGACACATTCTGCTGCCACAGAGGGATCCAGAGAGGCCTACAGAAGTAGGATATCACCACTATGTTACTGATAGTCATCTCCACATTCACAATTCTTAACACTGCTGTGTGGTATCAACCCAGTACCACGTGTGACATGTGTGACTGGATATTCTACTTTTTAACAGAACATGGCTGGGTCCATCAACTTCAACAGCACAGATGAACACCGTGAGATGTGCAGCAACTGCCAGAGGTTCTTTCTGTGGAATGACTGTTCATTCTGTATGATTTCCTTTTTAATGTCATGATTTTGTGTATTCCCAGTTACCTGTGAAGGACCTGTATAAAATGCATCTGATCAAAGAAATGCAGAAAACGGACCTTGAAATGGTATTGTTGGACCGCCAGATCCTAAAAACAGATCTGGAAATCGAAGTCCTCAAACACAAGGTGAGAGGTGGGTGTATGGTTACAGGTGACTTGTGTTAGGTTTTTTTGTATTGTTCCAATAACTAACTGTTGCTTTTGTGTTTTTTAGGAAATAAAGAAGGCAAAATAAAACTTATTTATCTTTACTTGGGTGGAGCTTGTGTTTTAGAAGTGATTGCTGCATATGTCTCTGACCGCTCTTCCATCCTGGACATCTGCAGGGTGGATGGGGTCCTCATCAGGGTCCTCTATATGTAGGGCAGGGCGTTGCGCTCCTATAATTGTGGCAATATTACGGAGAACACATGCCACAATGTCACAGGCCCTCTCAGGGGTTAACCTGAGGTGGTGTAGGCACTGGAAGCTTTTAGTTTCTAGAAAGAGCCAGCGTCTACGTACCTGTGCGTGGAGGACCGCACATCTTTTACGAGTAGTAAACATTAGCTTCAGGCTAACGCCAGCTCCATGGCTACCTCCACACCTGGCGAGTCCCCACTTCCCCACAGGATTTCCTCGTTGCTTGAAAATGCAAACGAAGAAATTTCTGACCTTTTCAGCTCTCAGAGGACTTAAAAACCAAAGATACCTTGTTAACAGCCTACCTGGACGTTGCTCAAAATCAATCGCTCCAAATCACAACTCTCTCGGCGGCTTTCCAGGATACTGCGCTTTGGGACCCATCCGCCAGCCCACATCCATCTTCTTGCTCGACACCGACCATCAGGCCATCCTGGACTAAAGTGGTTTGCGGCCGAAAAAGAGCCTCAGATAGGGCTCCATCGAATCCTGTCCTCAGCCTCTCCAGTCGCTTCGAAGCCAAATGTTCCACCGGTAACGGCCGATGTGGTTACCCGGGCTCGCCCTGCTTCAAAGCCGACTGACCAGCTGTCGTCACGGGAGAGGACCGCTGCCTCGCGGAGAAAACTTCTGAGGGATGCGGTAGTCAGACGGTCCGACGGCCTCCCTTGCCTGAACCGGCCCAATGACAACGTTCCTCAAAAACAATCTCCCCCACCGAATGGTAAGCAACATTCCTCTTCTTTGCTTATCTGAAACCGATACTGGCCGTTTTGTTCCTGCCACCGGCCATTCACGCCCCTCCACTCCTCGTCCGCTCTTCCCCCCCAACCACAATAATTATTGGTGACTCCATCACCCGGGATATACGGTTTTTTTAATGCTGTCACACACTGCTTTCCTGGAGCCAAAGTTGCAGACATCCTGGCTAAAGCTGTGGACCTGATACCCTCACTCCCGACCTCTACTAAACTCATTGTGGTCCATTGTGGACATAACGACATGTCCTATCAGCAGAGTGAACGCACAAAGAAAGACGTTGGTACTCTCATTGAAGCTTTAAAAAGCACTGGGAAGAAGACTTTTATTTCGGGCCCACTTCCATCTCGAGGTCGCGGTGTATGCCTTTTTAGCCGACTACTCATCCTCAACACCTGGCTCCAGCATACATGCAACATCCACAACATAGGTTTTATTGACAATTTTAATCTGTTTTGGGAACGTGGCTCCCTGTTCAGTAGGGATGGGATTCATCCCAATAGACGCGGCAGCCAGATGCTATGTGAGAATCTGTGGCAGGCCGTGCAGACCAAGACTTGGGTGCAGACCTTAGATGACTGTCTGCGCCCGTAAACACACGCACAAGCGCACTTCCCAGTCTCACTCGTTTACAAATAACTCTGCTAACCCACAGACCAGCTATATCATTCCAGTAAGAATCAATAATATCAGTAATCAGAGGTACAGTGCTACACGCTCCTCTGTGCTTCCTTTGGAGCAGCCACCCATTCATAATCCCATAACTACGGTGTCTGTCCCCCGACTGAGATCGGTAATATCAAACGTAAACCAACGAGGGGCTATACTTAACAACCTAATTGGAATTAAAACAACCACTGCAACGATAGAACAGAATAGGAGAATCAAATGTGGACTATTAAATATTAGATCTGTCTTCTGAAGCAATATTGGTAAACGATTTGATATCAGATAATCAAATTGATCTATTCTGTCTTACTGAAACATGGCAGGGACATGAAGAATATGTTAGTCTAAATGAAGCCACTCCTCCCAGTCATAATAATACTCAAATTCCTCGAGGCTCAGGCCGAGGATGGGGGGTTGCAGCCATATTTGACTCAAACCTGTTAATCAATCCTAAACCTAAACTAAATTATAACTCGTTTGAAAGTCTTGTTCTTAATCTTCAACATCCGATATGGAAAACATTACAGCCAATTATATTTGTTGTTGTTTACCGAGCGCCAGGTCCGTATTCTGATGTTTTTGTCATGTGTAGTCCTAAAATCAGATCAAATAATTATTGTAGGTGATTTTAATATTCATGTGGACGTTGACAGCAATAGCCTTAGTACTGCCTTCAACTCACTACTAGATTCAATTGGTTTCAGTCAGTGTGCATAAGGCCACGCACTGTTTTAACCACACACTCGACCTTGTGCTGTCATATGGCATCAAAATTGAATTTGATTTGATAGTATTTCCACAGAATCCTTTTATCAGACCATTTTTTTAAGTAACTTTTGAATTCTTACTACCAGACTATACGAAATTAAATAAAACCTTCTACACTAGATGCCTATCTGACAGTGCTATAGCTAAATTTAAGGAAAATATTCAACAGCATTTAACTCAATGTCATGCTTTAATATAACAGAGGACCTCTTGTTAACTTTAGTCCCTCCCAAATTGATAATTTTGTAGACGGTGCTACGGCCTGCCTACGGACGACTTTAGACTCTGTTGCTCCTATCAAAAAGAAGATGATGAAGCAAAGGAAACTAGCACCTTGGTATAACTCATAAATGAAAACAAATCTCACGAAAACTTGAAAGTGAATGGCATTCCACCAAATTGGAAGAATCTTGTTTAGTTTGGCAAGACAGTCTGAAAACATATAGGAAGGCCCTCAGAAATACCAGATCAGACTATTACTCAACACTAATAGAAGAAAATAAGAACAACCCAAGGTTCCTTTAAGCACTGTTGCCAGGCTGACAGATCTACACAGCTCTACTGAGCCATCTATTCCTATAGCTCTGAGTAGTGACGACTTCATGAGTTTCTTTAATGATAAATTATAACAATTAGGGATGGAATTCATCACCTTTTGCCCTTAACTTCTAACGGTTCACCTTTTGAATGCAGGAATGCTAGAAAGAACGACAAGACCTCACATATACTTAGACTGCTTTTTTTTCCGATAGACCTTCAACAATTAATGCTAAAGGTCTCTTCAGCAAAAGCCATCTACCTGTCTATTAGACCCCATCCCAACGAGGCTACTTAAAGAAGCGTCATCTGTGGTTAACACTTCGTTACTAGATATGATCAATATGTCTTTATTAACCGGTTATGTACCGCAGTCATTTAAAATAGCTGTGACAAAACCTCTTCTGAAAAAACCCACCCTCGATCCTGAGGTCTTAGCCAATTGTATACCTATATCTAACCTTCCCTTTCTCTCCAAGATCCTTAAGAAAGTAGTCGCTAATCAGTTATGTGACTTTTTACGTAGGAATAGTCTATTTGAGGACTTTCAGACCTTCTCTTATTAGAGCTTAGTGCTGCATTCGATACTATTGACCATACCATCCTGGTACAGAGACTGGAACATTTAGTTGCCATTAAAGGAATCGCACTAAGCTAGTTTAAGTCCTATTTCTCTGATCAATTTCAATTTGTCAATATCAACGATAAATCCTCCAAGTACGCTAAAGTTAGCCATGGCGTTCCTCAAGGCTCTGTGCTTGGACCAATTCTATTCTCCTTGTATATGCTTCCTCTAGGCAATATTATTAGGAAACACTCAATTAACTTTCACTGTTAGGCAGATGACACCCAATTATACTTATCAATCAAGCCAGCGAGACCAGTCAGTTAGCCAAACTTCAAGTATGCATTAGAGATATCAAATCATGGATGACCTACAATTTCCTGATGTTATGTTATATGTTATGTTATTGTGCTGGGCCCTAAACACCTCCGAACATCTTTATCCCAAGATATAATTACTCTAGATGGCATTGCCATGGCCTCCAGCTCTACTGTCAGAAATCTAGGAGTTATTTTTGATCAGGATATATCCTTTAATGCCCACTTAAAACAAACCTCTAGAACAGCCTTTTTTCACCTTCGTAACATTGCCAAAATTAGGAACATCCTGTCTCAAAACGATGCTGAAAAACTAGTCCATGCATTTGTTACTTCCAGGCTGGACTACTGTAATTCCCTATTATCAGGATGCTCAAATAAAACTCTTAGGACTCTCCAGCTGATCCAGAATGCTGCAGCGCGTGTTCTGACAAGAACTAAGAGGGGATATCATATTTCTCCTGTGTTGTCTTCTCTGCATTGGCTTCCTTTAAAATCCAGGATTGAATTTAAAATCCTTCTCCTGACCTACAAAGCTCTAAATGGTCAAACACCATCATATCTTGAAGAGCTCATAGTACCTTATTGTCCCACTAGAGCACCGCGCTCCCAGAATGCCGAGTTACTTGTGGTTCCTAGAGTCTCAAAAAGTAGAATGGGAGCCAGAGCATTTAGCTATCAGGCTCCTCTCCTGTGGAACCAGCTCCCAGTCTGGGTTCGGGGGACAGACACCATCACCACCTTTTAAGAGTGAACTTAAAACTCTCCTCTTCGATAAAGATTATAGTTAGGGAGCGAGGGGTTGCAGCGTTTGCCTAGACCGGCGGGGATGGGTGTGTAGCCACAATCACGGAACACAGCCTCCCGATCTCCCCTTCTCTGCTGCTCTTAGTTATGCAGTTATAGTTCTAGACTACCGGGGTACCTCCTTGGACACACTGAGCTTCTCTCTCCTCTCTCTTTCCATCTGTGTATTCGTGTCACAGAAATGCTTGTTACTAACATAGCTCCAGGCAGCTTATTCCCCGGAGTCATTATGTTCTTTTTCCGCCCAGCATCATCATCTTGGATCATGATGGCACCTACATCATGGTGGCAGCTGTCGCCGTGGTCCTGCCCTACGCCCTGCTGTGCCCTATTACACCCTGCTACGCACTGCTATGTCCGGCCAACGCCCTACCACACCCTGTTACGCCCTGCTGTGCTCTACGACACCATGAACTATTATAACTATTACAATATCCTCATTGTGACTATTATTGCCATTGTTCATCATACCCCCAACCAGCACCTTCAGACACCGCCTACCAAGAGCCTGGGTCTGTCCGAGGTTTCTTCCTAAAAGGGAGTTTTTCCTCGCCACTGTCACACTTACGCATTCCTGCTTGCTCTTGGGGGAATCACTGGAATTGTTGGGTCCTTGTAAATTATAGTGTGGTCTAGACCTCCTCTATCTGTAAAGTGTCCTGAGATAATTCCTTTTATGATTTGACACTATAAATAAAATTGAATTGAATTAATACAGCTTCTTCAGCAACGGGATCCTCGACAAAAGGATGTGCCATGTTCGAGAACAAACCTTTAGTCTACCTACCTGAGTTAATGAAACATTCCTATTTTATTGATGCAGATGACAGAACTGCGCTAAAATGTGCCGGATACTGAATGAATGAATGAGGCAATTAGACAAGAGAAACTCGGGGTGTCCTTTCAGGGAGAGAAACTCAAGGTTTGTTGAAGAAAACCTGCTCCCGACCAGGTTAGGTTCACAGACTCCGTTACCATAGTAACTGACTCTGAGGTTAAGTTACCTCTCTTTCTGAAACAGAAAACCCAGAGTTTCCCTCATCTCAGGGTTAACAAACTCAGTTTTCCCTAAACCTGCTTTCTGAAACGGGCCCCTGATGGTGCAGTACTTGATCCACATGGATCCACTTGCTGTCCCCTCTGGCTGTTCCTCTCTCTGTCCATGTATGTTTTCTTCCTCCTCACTCTCTGTTATTTCCCCCTCTGTGTCAGAGCCCTCACTTTCATCACATGCCCTCTCTCCAACCTCCACCGACTCCTCTGGCTCTCCCTCTTCCTGCTCCTCAACACCTTGATTTGTTTCTCTCACTGCTGCTTTTCTCACTTTTTTTGTTTACTGGGGCTAAAAAGGACCCTACGTCCCTTCCTCGTTTCAAGATAACTATTAGAAGAAGAAAAAACGTAGGGGGCATGCATTATATTTCGTTGCCTAACCATCCCTCCCTACTTAACACGGGCAGATAGCCTGTTGATTACTTTACTCAAATGTATTTGTTATCGCAATGCAACAGCCAAGACAGATGAAGTTACGTTGTTTACATCACATCATTGTGTAGACCTAGCAAGGTGACTGACATTTGGATATTCGCTTCTGCTTCGATGAGTTTGCTTAGATATGATTACGTTTCTAAACACATCAAGACCAGACATTTACAAACTTGATTTCATTATCAGTGTGAGGAACAAAAAGTAACATGTTTATGTGCAAGAACAACAAGTCACTTAGGAGATGAAATCGTTTTGCTTATCAACAGGAGAAATCGTAGCTCCTCTCCTCTCTCCAAGAGTAGTTGCTGTCTCGTTCACCGAGCAGCACCACATGTTGCAGGCTACAGGCTAGTGTTTGGGTGCGCCGCTCTAATTTACCCGTGTAGAACGTTGCGTCGTACATTAGTTCCGCTTTTGGTGCCCATGTGTAAAACCATGATAAATTAATAATTTTTTTATTTGGTCAGCACGCGGGGAGGCCACAGGGGAGGCCAGGGACATATCTAGGGAGGCACGGGCCTCCCTAGGCCTCCACGTAGAACCGCCACTGCCTCTAAATATATTTATGCCTGCTTGTTTGCTAAAGGTTTTACACTTGTCTTAAACTTTTGGTTTGATAGATTTTCTTAATCCTGCTTTCTGTTTTCCCATCCCCCTAACACAGATTCTGCCGATGTGCAGATTTGATGCACATTTTTTAAATTTAATATTTTTTTTAAATCGATTTTTATCCCCGTTATTTTTCTTCGTATAGAATGCCCAGTTCCCTCTCACCTTCTCCATGCAGGTGCCCCAACCAACATGCAGAAGTTGCTACTGCAGATAAACCATAGACCGTAAAAACAATGGACGTAGCATAGGGGACGTCACTCATTGGTCTGTGGACTGCCGTTTTGAACATGGGCAGAACTGGGGAGGATGACATCTATGTGTATGGTTTCAATGGTGCTGCGCTAAACGCTAAAGAGGAGGGATTTTCAACCCTTCTGACACAAGTCATCCAGTGGAGTTTTACAGGCACCAGTACCTCCTGGTACTGGTGCCATTCCTCAGCATGTACGGCAGCACACAGAGCTGGTTGAAAATCAGCAGACTTTCTCTTAAGTTACCAGCTAACACTAGCGCTAGCTGGGTTGGCAGAACGCTGAACGCTGAACAAGACATTTCAAGGTGACCAAAGTGTTCCAATCAACTTTAATGAAGTGAAAACACACAGAGGGTCAAAGTTTAGGATGACAACACCCAAAAATGTTATTTTAATGTCCACAGTGCCATGGTTAGCATTGTTAAGCCCCTGTCCTAATTGAGAGGTTGGTGTGTAGCCACGACCCTAAGGCATCCCCTGCTTTATCATCTATTTTAAAATAAATGGGACCATAATTTACTAAATGAACATCATGCTATATGAAGAAGACTCAAAACTAGCAATTGATGCCATAAACCCATTAGGAAAATGTTTACTGAGGTAATAAATCAAGTGAGACTTATATAGAAGCTTACTTCTTTTTGGAGCCAGAGGAGCCGCCCCCTGCTGGAAATTAGATAGAATGCAGCTTTAAGGCACTTCCTTCCATTGGCTTCACTTATTTTTACTCATAAAAATAAATAAAACTTGCGTGCAAATTAATTAATCTAATGCGGAACTACTGTTAGATAAACGTTTCTTTAGGGACCTAATCTGTAGCCCCGCCGCTCTGAAGCTCCCGAGCTCCACCAATATGTCAACGGTCCAGTGAGTGAGTTAGAGCTAGCAGCAATAAGGACGAGTAGCCTAGCCTATATTGAGTGGTGGCGACCCACAAGAGTTGGAAGACCTGCCGGCCTCTTCAACATCACAAGTTTGGGAAAACTTTGGTTTCCCAGTCAGTTCCAGTAGTACAGGTGAGAGAGTGGTGGATAAGACGAGGACTGCGTGTCGGTCTTGTTCAGCAGTTGTTTAGTATGTGAGTGGAAATACATCTAACATGCTAACGCATGTCCGGCGCCATCACTCTGATGTGCCAATCACTGAAATGAGACAAAAAAAAAACTGTCCAACTTCTCCTCCCTACAGTCTTTAACCAGCCTTTAGATACAAATAAAAAATGGGGCCAAAAAATCACTGAAGCAATCGGAATTTACATGTCATCTTCAATGCACCCATATTCACTTGTAGAGGAACCTGGCTTCAAGTATTTGCTGTATGTACTCGAACCTCGTTACAACATGCCATCCCATCCACACATGAGGCAAACTGTAGTCCCTTCAATATACAACCAAACACGGACGTTGATGGAGCACTAGCTGTCAGCTGCACCCTCCGTTTCACTAACAACTGATGCTTGGACTTCGCGTGCTACGGAAAGCTATCTCACGGTGACTGCTCATTTTATTGACTGAGTGGGAAATGAAAGCGTCTACAGACGCGGACCCTGTATGAGCAGCACACAAACACTCACATAGCTGAGAAACTACAGGAGGTCGTGGCAGAGTGGAAACTAGAAAGGTATACCTCTTGCACTTAATAGCAAGAATACTTTCTTTTGTGGGGGAAGGTTTCGCCTAAGTAGAGTAGTGTTTTATTATTATTATATGTAATTTGAACTTTCATAAATAAGAGATGCTGTATTTCCAGTTTTATAGCTGATTGTCTTATTTTGTTTACAAGTTCCAGATGGAGTCTGGAGATGATGTGGGGTACTTATTGTTTACTGTTTACATCTTACTTTACATACTTCAGGCTGTTGCAGCTAGCTCAGGGAAGAGACTGTATGACACTAGGTGGTACAGCCTGAGACATGCACAATAAAATAAAAAAAATTGCCTTCTGCATTTTTGTTTTGCTTTTCCCTCCATTGTACCGAACCGTGATGTTTGAAACAAGGTATAAACCGAACCGTGACTTCTGTGTACCGTTCCACCCCTAGTGAGCACTTTACCCAAGTGCCACCCATGTGTCCCATTTCTAGCACATTTTACCACTGCACTCAACAGCTTTGAACACCAATGTGTTGAACAGTGTGGAAAGTATCTGAGGATGTTTAACTCAATTGGATGTGGAGGTAATAGGGATGTCTGCTGAGCAACTCTGACTGATTGGGTCATCTCAGAATGGATGACAGATAATTCACCACTGGACTGAAAATAAGTGACTACTGAAAATCAGGGCAATAACTGCACAACACTAGTCTGGCTATCACCAGACCAAGCTCAATCTTTTAGATTGAACATTAGTCTGGGGAGTCTGCTCTGGATTTCTACTGCACAATAGGCGTGACCAACGGGCATAGTTCAAATGACACAATTGGATAGTCCTTCAGCCAACAGTGGCATCAACAGGTTGCTGCACTTCAGTGGCCGCCATGTTGAATGTAAACAAAAAGCTGCTTGGTCGCTTCTCTATCGTCATCGTATTAAACCCGCCAATAGCGCGCCAGGTGGATAAGGCAGTTTGTGATTGGTTCCCACAAATTTGTAACAGGAGCAGGATAGAATAATGTGCAGGTTTCCAGCCTGAGCTGCAGGGCGAAATCAAATCGCCGGCAGATCGGGCTGGGTTTACCCAGTCTAGCACAACACAGCATTAAAGGGCAATAGTGGAGCTCACGGGACCAGCTTCAGCAATGGTCACGGAAAACTAGAGCTTACGTACCCACCTCCGCATTTCATTGAATAACCAGGTCTATTCCTTTTTCTTCAACGCCAAATCGTTTTATCTGCTATCACAGTGACTCGGTGAACTACCAGCAAGTGCAAGAAAACAAGTCCCATTGTCGTCTAAGCTACATACTCGAACACAAAAGCTGCAAACATGGCGACGGCTAGCAGAGTGGTGGCTAATATAGCGTCTAATGCTAGCGCATTCCCAAACATGGAGGACTTGATCGCTCAGGTCTTGGAAAAGCAACTAAGTGTGCTTGAATCAGTGATTTACAACGCAATAAAGGGAGCGCTGATGGAAATGAATGCCTCGCTGCAACACACCAGGGCAGAGCTTGAGACAGAGCGAACTACGGTGCGTGATCTGATGCAACCTGACTGCAGTGCATTCACGACCCAGCGGCATTGGGAGCCTAAAGAAGCACAATACGACATACATGCTAGGAGCACCCCAGATCTGATCATCCACCCAGCCACCCTGGGAGTGACCAATGGAGGGAGGGAGTTCGCCTTCACTGCAGCCGCAGATGAGGACGTTTTCTGTCGGGAGCTGGATGTAGTGGACGATGCAACATCAACACGGGTGCTCCGCCCCGGGGCCTGTTGCCGATGGCAAAGCCAGAGGACAGCGGGGGGACTTAGCATCTGGTGCTGGAGCTGGCGGAGGGGCCGAGGCTGGCGGACCCAGCAGCTGTGGACTAGCGGTGTCTGGGCCATCGTGATAAATTTGTCTCGAGGGCACTGTATGTACGTTTTGGAGCCAAGCATTAAAGGAACATTTAACCAGACTGAAACATGATATATGCTGACTGTCCAGTTTATAATCTATGTTTATTACTCCAACTAGATTGGTGTGTTTTTCACATAGCTTATTTCAGAATTTGATAGCTGGTTGAGACCTACAGTGTGGAGAACAAGTTTTTGATACACTGCCGATTTTGCAGGTTTTCCCACTTACAAAGCATGTAGAAGTCTGTAATTTTTATCATAGGTACTCTTCAACTGTGAGAGACGGAATCTAAAACAAAAATCCAGAAAATCACATTGTAATGGTTTTTAAGTAATTAATTTGCATTTTATTGCATGACATAAGTATTTGATACATCAGAAAAGCAGAACTTAATATTTGGTACAGAAACCTTTGTTTGCAATTACAGAGATCATACGTTTCCTGTAGTTCTTGACCAGGTTTGCACACACTGCAGCAGGGATTTTGGCCCACTCCTCCATACAGACCTTCTCCAGATCCTTCAGGTTTCGGGGCTGTCGCTGGGCAATACGGACTTTCAGCTCCCTCCAAAGATTTTCTATTGGGTTCAGGTCTGGAGACTGGCTAGGTCACTCCAGGACCTTGAGATGCTTCTTACGGAGCCACTCCTTAGTTGCCCTGGCTGTGTGTTTCGGGTCATTGTCAGGCTGGAAGACCCAGCCACGACCCATCTTCAGTGCTCTTACTGACGGAAGGAGGTTGTTGGCCAAGATCTCGCGATACATGGCCCCATCCATCCTCTCCTCAATACGGTGCAGTCGTCCTGTCACCTTTGCACAAAAGCATCCCCAAAGAATGGTGTTTCCACCTCTATGCTTCACGGTTGGGATGGTGTTCTTGGGGTTGTACTCATCCTTCTTCTTCCTCCAAACACGGCGAGTGGAGTTTAGACCAAAAAGCTCTATTTTTGTCTCATCAGACCACATGACCTTCTCCCATTCCTCCTCTGGATCATCTAGATGGTCACTGGCAAACTTCAGACAGGCCTGGACATGCGCTGGCTTGAGCAGGGGGACCTTGCGTGTTCTGTAGGATTTTAATCCATGATGGCGTAGTGTGTTACTAATGGTTTTCTTTGAGACTATGGTCCCAGCTCTCTTCAGGTCATTGACCAGGTCCTGCCGTGTAGTTCTGGGCTGATCCCTCACCTTCCTCATGATCATTGATGCCCCACGAGGTGAGATCTTGCATGGAGCCCCAGACCGAGGGAGATTGACTGTCATCTTGAACTTCTTCCATTTTCTAATAATTGCACCAACAGTTGTTGCCTTCTCACCAAGCTGCTTGCCTATTGTCCTGCAGCCCATCCCAGCCTTGTGCAGGTCTACAATTTTATCCCTGATGTCCTTACACAGCTCTCTGGTCTTGGCCATTGTGGAGAGGTTGGAGTCTGTTTGATTGAGTGTGTGGACAGGTGTCTTTTATTCAGGTAACAAGTTCAAACAGGTGCAGTTAATACAGGTAATGAGTGGAGAACAGGAGGGCTTCTTAAAGAAAAACTAACAGGTCTGTGAGAGCCGGAATTCTTACTGGTTAGGTGATCAAATACTTGTCATGCAATAAAATGCAAATTAATTATTTAAAAATCATACAATGTGATTTTCTGGATTTTTGTTTTAGATTCCATCTCTCACAGTTGAAGTGTACCTGTGATAAAAATGACAGACCTCTATGCTCGTGCTTTGTAAGTAGGAAAACCTCCAAAATCGGCAGTGTATCAAATACTTGTTCTCCCCACTGTAGTTTTAGGGTTTTTGTAACACCATTCATGTTTAGCATAAGAACTTCACTAGACCCGTTTCAATGTACCTGTGACTTTAGACAGGAGGGGTAATTGTGGGCTGGAGTTTGTGCGAGCTGCGTTTGATGTGGCCACGTATCTTGCAGATAGGGGATGGGGTCTGTGGTCTCAGAGTGTTAGGGGATTTCTTTTATTTTTTATGTTTTTACCACACTTTGCTCAGAGCTAACGGAAGTACCCTGTGCTACAAATGTATCAGCGAATTCCGGTAGGGTACTCAAGACATGTATGTGTGTGAATTTTGAAGATGGCTGAGCTTTCAATCCTTTCAGTTAACATCAGGGGGCTAAACACGGCAAATCAAGCAAGCTAAATTCCTGGACTATTTAAGAAAGAAGAACATAGAGGTGACGCTTATTCAAGAGTCACATTTACGTAAAAGAGATGTACATCGTCTATAAAATAAATACTTCAAGGTTGCTGCCTCCTCTAGTGATGACACCAAAACCAAGGGCTCCATTGTGTTGCTGTCGCGGAAATGCACACTCACCGTAGACAAAAGTAGTAAAGACCTATCAGGCAGGATATCTTATATATGTACTACGATAAGGAGTAGGAAAATAGCCTTTGTTTCAGTATATGCACCGTCTATATATGATGAAAGTTTGTTCCTGCACCTAACCAATGAATTGCTTTCTCTCAATGAATATTCACTAATTATAGGGGAGATATGAATGGAGTATTAGATTTAAATCAGGATAAATCAGGGGTCAATCACACAAAAGACCCAAAAACATATATCAGACGTTTAAAACAGTTGTGGAATCCCACCATCTTACAGATGTATGGAGGATGCACAACCCTACTAGCAAGGATTACACCTTCTTTTCCACACGTCACCTCACCCACTCCCGCATTGATTCTATTTTGTGTTCTAGTGAGCTCAAGGCAATGTTCCACACGATAGCAATAGAACCAGCAATTCTGTCTCATCACAATGCGCTGATAACCGTTGTGATATGTTAGGATAAAGATCTAGGAGGTGGCAATTTAATAATTCCCTTCTCCAGAACACAGCTTTGATGCAGAATTTAGAGCCAAACTGGCGGAGTTTCTATCAATCAATACCAACTCAGTTTCTGACCCCGCATTTATTTGGCAGGCAACTAAAGGATTTATTAGAGATTTCACATCTTCCTTCGCGGTCAACTTTAAGAGGAAAAGAGAGGCAAGGATTGCGGAGTTGGAAAGCTGTAAATCTGTAGAGCAGTCTCTTAAGACTTTTTCTCTAAATCTACACATACTCTTCTAGTCACAAGTCGAACAGAGCTGAATGATCTGCTAAGTAAGTAAGTAAGTAAGTAAGTACATTTTATTTATACAGCACTTTTCACAGACAAGGTCACAAAGTGCTTTACAATGTGCATAGACAATAAAAACATGGTAAAAATAATCAATAGAACAAAATACAAATACAACAGAAACAATTATCAAATAAATAAAAGACATAGGCTACCCAAAAACTAGCCTGAACAAGTGAGTCTTCACCTGTCCCTTAAAAATTCTCAGCAAACGTAATGCTGGTAGGTAGTGCATTCCAGAGTCTGGGTGCCATAGCCTCAAAAGCTTTATCCCCACATGTCTTCAGACGAGTGCGTGACGTGGATAGCAGATTTTGATTGACAGACCTGAGAGACCGGGAGGGGGTGTGTAAGTGAATTATGTTGGCAAGATAATCAGGGGCCTGACCATGTAGAGCCCTATAGGTTATGGTGAGAATTTTGAATTGGATCCTGTAGGTTACAGGAAGCCAGTGAAGGGAGTAGAGTAAAGGGGTGGTATGGCTAAGAAGGAGAGCTGAATTCATAATGTGCAGAGTCCGGCAAAATTATTATTTTAATTTTAATGGCTGTAAACCAAGCAAATTGCTTGCTTTGAAATTAAAACAAATGAATCCAGAGCTACTATCAATAGCATCTGCACAGACCGAGGTATCTCAACAAATCCTAAGGATATAAACACCACTTTTCAATCCTTCTATTCAAAGTTGTATGAGTCCTCCTGCAACCCAGATCCGACACACTGCCAGAAGTTCCTAAAAGAACTAAACCTGCCTCTTCTAGACCCAGAGGAGGCAGAAGAACTGGGTCAACCTATAACGTTAGAGGAACTTAAATCAGCATTAAAAACAGTCAAAAAAGGGAAAACGCCAGGGTTGGATGTAATTCCATCAGAACTTCTACAGTATTTTGACATATTAGGACCTACCATTTTACAAGCTTTAACTTCAGCCGTAGAGAAGGGTACTTTCCACCAACAAACCAACACTTCGCTAATTTCTGTTATACCCAAAAAGGGCAAAGATCTTATGGATTGCTCAAATTTCAGGCCCATCAGCCTCATCGGGACTGATATTAAGCTTTATTCCAAAGTCTTGGCTCTCCGCCTAGAGCGCTTTATCGAGAAGCTAGTCCACCCCGACCAATCAGGTTTTATACCAAAGCGTCATGCTGCAGACAATGTACGCAGACTATTTCATGCAACTTATTTCCAACAATGGCAGCAGTTTTATCAGTGGACGCGGAAAAGGCTTTCGACCACCTAGAGTGGAACTACTTGTGGCAAGTAATGGAGAGGCTTGGTTTGGGGGGCGACATGGTGCGTACTTTATATGCAAATCCCACAGCCATAGTCTCAACCAATGGCTTGCATTCTCAGCCATTTCCCATCGAGCGGTGGCTCGCGACAGGGATGCCCGCTTTCCCCCATGCTGTTTGCAATGAACCGTTAGCCCAAGGCAAAATAAAATCTGTAATGTCCAGATTAAATCCAATAGCAGCTCAATATCATTATTTGCAGATGATATTTTGTTGTACATCTCTGATCTTGAGGACTCTATTCCAAAAATCCTTAAGATCTTCAACGAATTTGGCTCAATCGCCGGCTATAAAATGAACCTGAAAAAAATCTAATCTTCTTTTATTGAACAACAGGCATGTGACATCAGCCATTAGTGTTACAATACCAACCTAAAGCAAAATTACATATTTGGGCATCACCATACACACATCGCTACAGCGAGTTGTCCAGGACAACTATGAAACTATATTAAGTAGTGTTCAAAAGGATCTGGCATTGGTGGTCTACGCTGCCGGCATCGCTACGGTCCAGGATTGCCATTGTTAAAATTAACATAGTTCCTTGTGTGAACTTCTTAAGTACAATGTTCCCCTTACCCCCACCAATAAATTTCTGGAAGAAACTTGATACCTTAATTCGGCAGTATATTTGGAATAATAAACAACCTAGGCTAAAATACTCTACCCTGCAATGTACCACAAACACGGGAAGCCTGGCTCTCCCCAACTTTAAAGTGTACCACAGAGCCTTTCAGCTACGGGCCCTTAGAGTGTGGATGGACCCCTCATCTACAGTTCCATGGAGAGAAATAGGGCAAAACCTCACTGGAAGTCTTAGACTGCAAGACCTGCCGTTGCAGGTGTGTGTCCAAAAAAGTGTATGTTAGCCTATGGCCGTATTATCACCAACACATTGACCAACTTTAAACAGGTGGAGGAGCAACTACGCTACACCAATAAGTGGCCTTTGAATACTCCAATATGACACAATACACACTTAATGTCTGGTAACAAACCCTTTGCGTGTAAGCAGTGGAGTGACAGAGGTATTTATACTTTAGACCAGCTATTCAATGAAGAAGGTATGTTGAGTTTTGAAGACCTGAGAGCTAGTTTTGAGGTGAGGACATCCTTCTTCTTTTATTTTCGCTTAAGATCAGCCCTAAAATGTTATGGAGTACCATGGGGAAACAGTCTTGAGGCACACCCAGTCATTAAATGGTTCTTTGATTTCCCTGTGAGAGGATTAGTGTCCAAGATTTATGCTAAACTGATGCAAGTATCCATAGGAGAACTCCCAATAGTAAAGAAATGGGAACGAGAGCTGAGCCCTGAACGGAACACAATTAATTGGGAGACAGTTTGGAACAACATTTTCCACGTATCCCCATGTATGTGGTAAATTACTTTACAACATTGGACTTGACTGAAGCTACATCGTGTCTTACTGTGTGACAGGTACTTAGTGTGGTCTGTGTCTTTCTATTTTCCATTAACACGGGCGCAACGTAAGCACTTATCATCGTGGATGTTAAAATATTTCTATGGAGTGTGTATGCTTAAATAAATTAAATGAACCTTTGCATTGTTTGTATAGATCTTTGTAAACAATGAAATAATTAAATAAAAAAGTTTTACTGTTGCTCGATCAGTTCCTAATCTTTTTTCCGGGGATTCTCATTCGATAACATTCAAGGTTTACCACAGAGTTATAGTAATGCACGGTATGTTCACGTTCAAATGATTGTATTGAAAACACAGAATTATGTAAATCACAGATTCTGTCAGCATAGAAAGCTTATACAATGTCAAAATGAGGTAAGATCAGGGACAGTTGAGGATGTTGATCCAATTGCAAACTGTAACTTCAATGCTTAATTGCATACAGTGTGGAGCAGAGTTCTATATAGTTCATGTTAAGAAGTAAGACGTTTAAACAACATAGCGATATTAACGTTGATTCGCCTTTCAAAAATCTAAACCCGTCATTAAATGGCTTGTTGATTCTCCTGTGAGAGGATTAGTGTCCAAGATCTATGCTAAACTGATGCAAGTATCCATAGGAGAACTCCCAATAGTAAAGAAATGGGAACGAGAGCTGAGCCCTGAGTGGAACACAATTAATTGGGAGACAGTTTGGGACAACATTTTCCACTGTTCCAAGAACCCAAATCACCAGTGTAGCCACTTCAACATATGCCATAGGACATATTGGACTCATCAGAAGAGGTACGTCTCTAAAGTCATTCCAACTCCCTATTGCACATTCTGTCAACCTGAACAAACTGGAACTTTCCTGCATATGGTCTGGGAGTGTTAACAGGTGCATGAGTTCTGGAATAAAACAACATTAATAATATATGATGTGATAGGATGTTCCTACTGACCTGATTGTTTTGTTACTTAATGATGACTCTAAATTACACCTGCTTGGGAGACACGAAAATTTGGCTAGCCGGCTCAACTGCAACCAAGAAAATGATAGCTCAGCGCTGGCTCCGCCCTCCACTCGCTTTGTATAAAACAGTGGTTGTATTTTCTAGACATACTGTAGTTATGTTGAGCTCTCTACAGCAAGGATTAACAAAGCCAAATCATCAACTATCAGCCTATGGGAAAGCGCAGCAGCACAAATATCAGACCTAATGACCTCAGCCCCACAAGAACTAGAGGAGAGTGACTAGGCAAGGTGTGGTTTCTGTTTGTTTCTTTTGTTTTCCTTGAAACCGCAGAGGGTGGGAGAGGGTTTTTGTTCTTGTTCAATTTGTGTTTCTCTGTTCTGTGCACCATCTGCTATTACCTGTAACACGATGTGGAATTTGTTCTGTATGTCTGAAGGTGCCAATAAAAAAGTTGATCACAAAAAACTTTTAATTTCAAAATATCAATTTGGCTGGCATTGCATGTTGTTCCAATTAACATAAAAATGACTTTTGCAAAGTTTTGAGGAATTCCATTGAGATTTAGGGGTGCCACCTAACACATGAACTTTGGCGAAATTTCGAAAAATGTGCAATTTTTAGTCTAATTGCCAAAAGGTTGACCTGGAAATGTTGAGTACAGTGAACTTTTATACAGTAACATGTTCTATAGGGTTATCAAAGTAAAAGTTGTTTGTTTGCCCTTTGGGCAACTTAGGCATTTCTCAGAATTCAACTTTCAAGATTCTCCATTAATTTGTCCTATAGACAAAATGAATGGAGGTCAACGGGACATGTTCACGTGGTCTTACCCTGAATTTTGTGCAGCAGTGATGGATGTCGGACACACATATAAAGTTTAATTTACTTTATTGTTAAACACAAGGGGCGATACTGACACACTTAAAAGAACAAACCCACTGGCAACTAACAGGGCCTGATGGTAAGAGCTGACACTAACTAAACTGCTCCACTGAGCAACATCACCAGGGAGAAAGAGAGAGGAAATGGAACCTGAACTCTGAACCTAGCCAGTGGGTCTCCCCCCAGATATGTCTCCCCACCCATTATTCAGGGATTGGCTTGCGTTTGCAGCGGCGAAAGTTTGGCTGTTGGTTGCGGTCATGTTCAACTGCCTGCAGCACATTCTGCAGGTGCTGCTCCTTCCTTGCCACTGCGACGAAGTCGGATGTGAGCTTGACGCCACGCTCGGCACAGTCATTGACCACGTTCATTGCACGTACATTGACCTCACTTTTTTTTAACGCAGCAATGGTCGCCCATTCCTTCACATCGAGAGACATAAATTCTGGATCAATGTGCAGCTGGTGCATCCCAAACCAGTGTTCCAGTCTTCTTATGCTTGTGGGATGGGTCGCCCTCAGATGGTGGATAGACTGTTAGTATCCTCCTCTGACTCCTCATCACTCTCCGACTCCAAGCTGGACATTGCCGTCATCTCCTCAAGCTCCTTTTCACAGCGGGACTGCCCGGCTGTTGCGGCAGCTTGACGCTCCTCTCGCCGCTTCACCTTGAGCTGCAACTTTTTGTCCAATACACCAAATGTGGCCACTCTGTCAGTCTTCATGCTTGCCAAGAAAGCTAGGTCTTCTGAGTTATCAATCAGCTTTTCAACATTTGGAGGCCACAGCGGAAATGTGGCATCAAATCTGCACTCCATTTTCTCCAATTGTTTCGCTGTAGTCTCACTGGAGCGCTTGGCCTGGGAGATTTTCCGCAGCTTGTTGTTAGCATTGACTAAGTCTACCATCTTGTGGCACGCACGCTTGTCGCTCACTATTGTGATGTTGGCTTTCTTGTAAAATGGCCGCACCTGCTCCAGGACAACCTTGGCTGCCTCGAACTGCGACAACGGGCAGCATCTTAGGAGAGCTGGATCCTGGGGTGGGTTGTGTTGTGCAGTGCCTGAGAATGAAAAGGATACAAGCTCAAGGATAGTGTTTAAAATCATATCTTACCATACTTAATATCACTCAATTATGATAAACCATTCTTGCATAAGCCTCAAATTTTAGCTGTACATAGTCTAACTTCATCATAACTTACCTTTACATCACTACCAGAGTAGCTAGCTGTGCTTGCAAATATGTTAAAAATTAAAAATTTACTGTAACAACTACAATGCTACTCTCAATAAACATGAGACATCTATACTCTGAATATGACATTGTCCACTCTAGAATACTGTTGATTTTAAGCTCAATAGCTTAGCTAACATAGATAGCTAACTGTGGTTAGCAAACTGTTGCTAGCTAACGTTAGCTAGATGTAATGAGCACCAAATACCTATAAATGACTTAAATTACTTATGATAAATAGGTATACAAAGACACAACTACAGATATAATAGTAATATGTAATAATACATACCCAACACAGAAAGATCACCTCAGTTTTCTTGAGCTGTAGTATTGTTTACCTCAGATCTCCATGGCGACCATTGAGCACTGTTAACCACTTTATCCAATAAAAACAGATGTGCGGTGGCACCCCTAAATCATCATGTACTGGAAAAATATTTTGCATGTGTTGTTTCTACATATATTGGAACACTTTTAGCACCCAGCCATATCAAAATCCAAGAATTGTGTTTTTTGATGCACCCTAATATATTAGGGCTGTCAAACGATAAAACATTTTTAATCGCGATTAATCGCTGAATTTCTGTAGTTAATCGCGATTAATCGCATATTTTATCACATGATTAAAATTCTATTATTTTGCATTTCAGAACAGTTTTAAGTCCATATTAACAATGGAAAGCCGTTCTTACCAGTGGATCTTGATTGGGAATCAAATGAATGCAAAGAAAGTTACTTTATGAACTTGATTTTAAGATTTGTATTTGTTTATTATATATTTAATCTAGTCACACAAACAACTTTGAATGCACCACGAGGCTGTAGTTTACCAGTTTCATTGAACTCACCGTCTGTGTTTTTCCGACAACAGCAGCTGCAGATTGTTACATCCCGGTGTTGAATCCTCTACAGTAAAACACAGTCACACTTTACACCGTTTAGCGTTAGCTGTCAGCATTTAACCCTGTTTAATCCAGCTACTAGCTAGTGGTAGGCTAACGTTAGCTGCTGTTGAGTATTGTGTTAACTAGCTAGCGGTAGGCTAACGTTAGCTGCTGTTGAGTATAGTGTTAACTAGCTAGCGGTAGGCTAACGTTAGCTGCTGTTGAGTATAGTGTTAACTAGCTAGCGGTAGGCTAACGTTAGCTGCTGTTGAGTATAGTGTTAACTAGCTAGCGGTAGGCTAACGTTAGCTGCTGTTGAGTATAGTGTTAACTAGCTAGCCGTAGGCTAACGTTAGCTGCTGTTGAGTATAGTGTTAACTAGCGTCACATGCAGCGGTGTTTGTTTCCTGTAACGTCTGTTTCAGAGCAGCAGAGAGAAGAGCAGACATATCAGTGGCACCAGAATGAGGGCGAAATCCGCGTTGCTATTCCTGCAGCAGCAGGATGTGTTAGGAGGAAAGTGCGGCAAAATAGTATCCTGTTAGGCACGACGCAAAGCGAGTGAAGGGAAAATAAATTAATAAATGGCGGCATGCAATTAATACGATTAAATTAACGCATTATGCTCGGCCCTTAATCGCATCGCGATCAACGTGTTAATGCTGACAGCCCTTATATATATATATATATATATATATGCTGAATATTGATGTCATTGTTATCCTAAGGAAAATTATTTGCCAGGACCGTGCAGTTTATTCAAAGAAAGAGCTTTATTAGCACAAATACAAACACACAACTGTGTACAATAAAGCGTAGGAGATCTGCCCACACAACAAATGGCCAAGCTCACGAGAAGCCCAAAATCCTAGAGCACCGTGAAGCGTCTGTCTGCCGCGGCCGCCTCGGAGCTGTAGGTAACTGGCGGCATTCTGTCTGAATTCGGTCCATTTTGCAGGCGTCTGTGGTGCGTTGTCCTGTACTCGAATCGCCTCTAATCTCGACTACAGCGTGGGACAGAGCTTGTGAGCTCCTGGCTGCACAATCCATCCAGACACCCCACCAACGATGCCGTCTTCCTCACTGTGTATTGACACAGCACATCTATTAATGCACCTGAAAAATAGTCCCATTGACCAAAGACGGATCTAATCTAATAAATCTTACCCTCTTTCTTCTCGATCGACTGCGTACTGTCTCGTAATGTCTTACAGGCAGCTGGAAAACAATTAAATGAGAGTGGTATGAATAAAAAAACTTAACTCACAGTAAAATTAAACAAGAAGGAGAAAACAGTAAAAGTTATATCATGTAGCCTTAATCTGGACTTCAGCTGACGGGTTTTCCAGAATTTATTTGCTCTGCAGAAGATAGAATATCAAAATGGACTGCAGAACCTCCGTTATTTACATTACACAGAAACAGCACGAAAAGAAAGAGTAAAACAAAGCACTGTTAAAACTTATATTTAACCGTAAAAATGGCACAAAACAGCTAGTTAATATCGTATTAACTTTGAGACAATAAATATTGAAGGGTCACAACACAATTTTCTAAGAAAACAATAAAATAGCGCAGCAGCATTTTACACGTGACCTACCTCAACAATACAAGATGGTGTTGTAAGGAGGAGACGGAAGCTACGGCAACTTAGGAGGGACAATACAGGCGCAGTGCAGCAACAACATCTCCGCAGGAAAAAATAGCAATATGATAAATAAATTAAACTCAATAAGATACAATTCACAAATACCCAACAAATCATTAAATGATGATTAAAATTAAATTAAATATAAATTGGAAATTAGAATTAATAAAGTGCTACGACCAGCCATTAAAAAGCAGTTAATAGTTGTTAATGTTGTGTCAAAAGGTTCTGCATTCAAACATGTTATTGCACAAGTTTCCGCGCTTCATCCCCATCCGGACAGACATTTTTATGGAAAGCCAATAGAAGTTTGGAGCTTGCAGGGAACAGACACGTCATACCCAACATTACGAGAGCATTACTGGGAGATGTGTGCTTAACACATCCACTGTGCATTTAAGCAAGACCAAAGAAAGGTCACTGTAGTCACTATGCACAGTGGATGAGCTCTAGGAGACTGTGAATGAATCATGGAATACACATTTTACCTTCGTGGCAAAGCCTGATTAAAACTAATTGTTGAAATAAATTGTTTTGTGTATCTTTTTTACATAACATTGGCCATTGCTAATGACATACACAGTAATTAATCTAGCATACTTTCATTAAATAAATCAATTCAAGCTAAAACATGTAAGAGTATATAATTAGGCTATACTGAGCCTGATCTATTTATACCAGAGATTTTCTTAAAATGAAGTTAATACCTTTTAGAAAAATGTCACCTGGGGTAAAACTCCCCCTGCTGCTATCCTGATTTGCATTTGTATAGCTCACAGCATTTTCATTTACATGCGCACACACACACACACACACACACACACACACACACACACACACACACACACACAAATTAAGTATCTCTGCCTTTCTCAACGCATGCTCTGTCGCCCCTCTGTTTTCAATTCAATTGTATTTATAGTACCAAATCATAACCAGAGTTATCTCAGGACACTTTACAGATAGAGGAGGTCTAGACCACACTCTATGATTTACAAAGACCCAACAATTCTAGTAATTCCCCCAAGAGCAAGCATTTAGTGTGACAGTGGTGAGGAAAAACTCCCTTTTAGGAAGAAACCTGGGACAGACCCAGACTCTTGGTGGGTGGTTGTCTGCCGGTGATCCTTATAGACTGTATCGTCTCAGTATTTCTCACTATGTAGCCAAAGGTATTGTGGTAACAAAGCTCACAGTCTTATCTCACCTGGGTTTGTCAGGGATGTTGCTGCTTGTGTTGTCCAACCTCAGCACTGGACATTCACATGATTTAATTACTGAGGAAATCGGATATGGGCACAACTCTCATTTCAACTTCCTTGTAGTTAGGTGGGCCTATATGTAGAGATGTGAAAGTCCACCTAACTCTGCTGAACAGCATTACCAGACAAAATTGGTCAAGATCAATGTGTTTTGACAGTAGAAAGAGCAAAATAACAAATTACAAACAGAACAATGAATTTGGCAGAAGTGAATGTGGTGGCATTGATGCAATCTGCTGCAATTCTGGCAACAGGGCGAGCAAAAGTCATGAGCAAAGCTGCATGAGCTACTTCAAGCTGTGTATGTGAAGTGATAGTGGAGAGGAGCTATGATCTGCAGCGACCTCAAACTGAAAAAAATGAACTTACTTTGAACTTACTTTGTTAGATGAAGAACTATTCTTGTATGACACTTTCCTTTTATGTTGCAAAGCACAAACAGAACAAAAAGCAGACACAACGTCTTGTTAATGAACATAACTGCAGTTTCAGCTTTAAGACCGACTACTCTGGCATCTTTGCAAACTAAAGCAAAAAGTTAAGTTATACTTGATCCCAGTGAGGAACTTCACTGACAGAAGTATTTCTAATAGTCTTCACCTGATACAACAGATATTTTTATTAATTAAATGTATAATATGCAGTATTATCCTAAAAAACAATGTATAGACTATAGATTATAGAATACAAAATAATCCCTCTCAATCATCTCTTATGACCCACTAGAAGTGTATGGTGGTGTCTTTATTAGCAGAGACCCTGCCCTCTGCCCGGGTTCTCTTTTCTTCTCATTGTGTTGTGTGCGGGATGTTTATGGGCATCAGCAAAGAGCCTTTGGGCCTCTCGTGGGTGTGTAATCCCCAGCCAATAACAGTGTGCAAATTGTGCAGTCCGTTCTCGTTCCCAACCAGCGCTTTGCCCCTCAGCGTCTCATATTGATGCACAAATTTAACTGAGACACACACACACACACACACACACACACACACACACACACACACAGAAACAGACAGGATGAAGCTCTGCATTCACACAAAAGCCGGCAATGCGAATCACATGGAGGTGTGGGGTTTTTTAGTTGTGCTTTAGAATGTAACTGCCGTGAAACAATCAGAAAATGACGTTTTACTCCTCAGGTGTACTGCTTTGTTTGGCGCTCCCTCTCTTCATTCACTCTCTAGCTCACTTGACCGTGGCTGCTCGCTCTCTCTCTCTCTCTCTCTCTCTCTCTCTCTCTCTCTCTCTCTTGGCTCTTGAGTCCAGGAGGGGCCCACTTTGAATGCTGCATTTACAAACAGTAAGCAATACTTACTACATATTACACTTTAAGATCTCTAACTTTGAAGCTGCACTAATCAATATTTTTACATTAACAATGGATCAAATTAATATGTGTAATGTAAAAGTGTCACTTGTATAAACCTTGTATAACCGTATAGCTTCTCTCATCTCATTGTTTAGGTTTTACAGCCTGCAACCTCACTGTTTGGGTCAGTCTCACCTCTCTCAACCCTGTTTCCAGCCACAGCAGGCAGCTGGTTTCAGCAAGAAAAACTAGAATAAACCCACTGTACACTACCTACCCAGTGACTAAGGATGACCTTCCAGACTAGCTACTGTAATTAGCTAGCAGCTAAAGTTGTTGAAGACTAAAACAGACTTGGAAAGAGAGTACATTTTGGAGTTACATTCATCTGGTTACCCAACCCTGTATACGAGAAATTACTTATATATATTAATAATTTGCAACAGCAAATTGTCACGTCCTTCGTCAGCAATTTGGTCAGTTGTTTTAATCGGTCGAATCTGATGGAGAAGGGAAAAGATAAGGAAAAGGGGCCAACAGTATTTCTACAAACTAATAACAATAAACATAGATCCATATGACTTGGCAGCCTAAGACTGAATTATACACCGACAATGCACAACCCCCACTAACACACCTGGACATTGTAAATTGTCCTTAAGCCCTAAAGCATCCCCTGCTTTATCATCTATTTTAAAATAAATGGAACCATAATTTAGAAAGTAAACATCATGCAGTATTGAAGAAGACTTGAAACTAGCAATTGAGACTGTAAACGTGTTAAGAAAAATATTTACTAAAGTAAAAACATCAAGTGAGAAGTAGGGTAATTTCCCCATAGAGTTCTATAGAATCAGACTTCTTTTAGCAACCAGTGGAGTCGCCCCCTGCTGGAAATGAGACAGAATGCAGGTTAAAGGCACTTCATCATTGGCTTCACTTTTCGGGCCTGGAAGTTGCCGCTTGGTACGTTCCAGCATAAGTTCATAGAAAATGTCCAAACGGCTGCTGTCACCCTGAAAAGCCACCCTATTCTTTCCCAGGAATAGCACTGACCTGAACTTGAGTTCCAGAACATGTGATGATAACAGAGATCTTTTAATAGCATCACCGTGCAGCTTAGACTTCTAATGCTCTTTACCTGTAGATATTTGAAGAAGTGTTTTTGCTCTGAACCATATCAAGTTACATTAAACAAAATTCAGAAGAGAAAATGGGAAATTAATTACTACAATATCTTGCAGAAAACAGAAATAAAGGCACAGGAAAACTTTCAGATGTTCATAAAATACTGCAAAACTTAACCTGTGGAGAGTAAAGCAAAAGAAAAATGGGAAAAAGAGTTAACCATAAATATCTCAGGCGAGGCCTGGAAAGACTCCTGAAAATATATATTAAAACAACACGGTCAAAACATTGGAGAGAATTTGCTTGGAAAATAAGTCAGAGATTTTTCATGACACCTCATATTTTTGGAAGAATTTCTCCGGTTGCTGGAGGAAAGTAAAGCAAATCATACTCATATATTCTTAACATGTCCGGTAATAAAGTACTTTTGGGAGGAGGTGGAGAAGTGCAACAGAAAAAAATAATAATATAATAACGTGACTGGATATGAAAGCACTACAATAAAGTATATAAAAAAAAAGACTTCTAATGCTCTTATAATTTTTCTGTGGCCTTCCGCCAGTTTTGTGAAGCCTCTCTTCACAAAACTACAGCCTAACCTTACAGTATACTCAATAATTACTCCTTTCTCCACTGCTTTGACACAGCTAAAACAGATAAGGTGATCCCCATCCTCAACATACTGCAGCCATCTCCCTTTGATTGAATGACAAATTGTTTCTTTTCCAAACATGGAAGCTGGTTGGTTGATGTGGTGCCTCTGAAACATTAGCATTTCATTAGTAAACATGCAATTTTTGCTTGAATTGCACAGGCAATGCGCTCTTGATCATCAAGGGTGCGTTGGTCGTTTTGGGGGTGCGCTCCTGCAACGACACTGAAGCTACTGAATATTAAACTGGTTATGCCAGTTCAGTCTGGTCTGAGAATTTGAAAGCATCGAGCAGCAAAAGAGCAGCTCAACTTTAAAATAAATAAATAATTTAAAGAACACTTTATTTGTATACCACTTTTTAAAAACACTTTACACATTAAGATACAGAATCAATAAATAAAAAGCAATAAAGGAGAAAACTTGCCATCGGAAAAAATGTAATCAAAGAACGAGGTCAGATAAGGAAAAATTATAATAAAAGTTGAATTAAATGATTTCATAATCTTTTTTCTTTAATAAAAATGATAAACCCTAAAGTATGTAGTCAACTGTAGTTATGTTATAAAGTGTTTAATTGGACAACCTCAGCTCACGCTTCAGGTTGCGTCTACGTACGTTTGACTCTGCACAGAGCCGGCGCAGACAGCTGCATAGGTAAGATGATTTTGAATTATTATTCATCTTGAACAATCAACAATGTTGCAAAAGAAAACAAAACACAAACAATCAGAATTTACCAAAGACCAAAAAAATGAATGAAAAAGGATAAGTTTGAGAAGGAGCAGGTGGAAGCATACAGCTTATTAGGTCCTGCCCCTACTTCACAATATCATATTATTACAAAGCAAATAGATATGCAAATACAGCATACAATCTTTCAGGTCTTACAATAACTTACAACAATACCTTCACATTACAATTCCGTTCCTGTATTTCGGTCTATTCATCTCTGTATTGGTCAAGTAATGATGTCTTTAAACTATTTTTGAACTGAATGATATTATGGCTCTGTTTGATGTCATTGTTCAGTCCATTCCATAAGGTCACATCACAAACTGAAACGCATATGCTTTTAACAGCAGTTAACAAGAGGTTGTTTGAACATACAATGACCTCTTAGATGATATCCTCCGTCTCTTTCATTAAACATTGAGTGTATGTTACAAGGTACATTATTTTCTTTATTTACTTTAAAGAAATTGTGCAGTTTTGAATTTAACAATGTCCATACATTTCAGTAAATATGATGTTTAATTAAGCAAAATTTAGGAGAAAAAAAAAATGGAAACTATAAACTCAGTTGAGTTAGGAAGGGAACTGTACATGGAAGTGTTTAATATGAGAGAGGTGAGGCAGGGAAATGTGTTTGGGATCTCACCACTGCCACAGGCTGAAACAGAGGTAAATAGATGGAATTGCAATTCAGACAGCAGTGGTGGCCTAATCAATTGCTTTTCAGATGCTTGTGTTACTGCCCGGGCATGTTAAACACTTGTCTGTGCCTTCATGCTTTTTCCCAATGGGAGATGCTTCTGCCGAGCCTCCTCTTTCTTTCAAATGATGCACGATGCTGTCAAGCCAGCCATATGCTGACCAATTGAGAGCCAAACCACAGATGTATACTGTTGCACTTAAATTCAAATGCACCAGAGACTTTACAGTTTTCTTTAGATGAGAACAAATGGGGACAATGGACAGCTCATTAGGTAAATACAAAGAATCAAGCTGTTACCCTCAAACATCTTGACTTGATGTCAATAGCTCTGAATAAAAACAAATTATACAAATGTCCTTGCACCAGGCAACAACTTTGACTTGTGCTTGTTGTACCAAATCTTCATCAACGTCCAAGAAATCATACAAACCAGTCTTTATTCTCCTTTATAGGATTATGGCAGTGCAAAGAATGTAGTTTGCAGGTATTTGTTGTTGCAACATTTTAGGCAGGCTCATGGGCACTTTAGGGGCTATCCATGTCCATACACAGATTGCCCCTGTACCTTTAATACATACACACACACAAAAACAGGAAACAACCAACATTCATTGAAAGATTTTAAAGCCAATGTCATCAGTACAAGTCAGTTGCGTCAATCAATTGTGCAGATGGGCCCACTGAGTCTGTGGATGCAGATAATGAAAATGCAGACTGGTCTCATTAAGTGGTGTATGTATGACACGCCAATTCATTTTGCTTTTTAGCGTGTTTATCAACGCCGTTTGGCCTCCATTGACCTACATTACATGTGAATTGTCGCCATAGCGAGTAGTATGAAAGGACGGAAGTTCTTTTCCTAAACCCAACCTTTTTTTTTTTTTTTTTGCATGCGTGTGACGTTCTCGCGCTAGCACAGCACGTTCTCGCGATACTGCAGCCATCTCCCTTTGATTGAATGACAAATTGTTTCTTTTCCAAACATGGAAGCTGGTTGGTTGATGTGGTGCCTCTGAAACATTAGCATTTCATTAGTAAACATGCAATTTTTGCTTGAATTGCACAGGCAATGCGCTCTTGATCATCAAGGGTGCGTTGGTCGTTTTGGGGGTGCGTTCCTGCAACGACACTGAAGCTACTGAATATCTTGTTTACACGTGGTCTGGTGTGTATGTTTACATCCGCTGTATACAGCATAGACATACACGTGGATAGCTCCAAATGCGTACAGATAACACGCCATTTGGCTTTAGGAAAGTGGCGTGTATGTTTACGCAAAGTCATGATGCCATGTTGGAAAATGAAACCTCACTATTTGGAGCACTATCCAAAAATGATTTGTTGCTTCGGACCTCTAATTGCTCTGGGGACTATGATATTTGAGGCTAAACATAGCTTCTTCAAGCAGGTCGCACGTCATACGAATTGCTTTAAGAATATAACTCGTTCACTAGCTATTACACACCAGTTCATGCTTGCTTACCACACACACACACACACACACACACACACTACTTCAGTCTCAAGAAGTCACTCTTAGAGGTCACAGATGTCTCAATCATGCCTGTTGATGTCCTTAGTGAAGGAGTAGTGTCTGCTCTGAACCAGAGATACCCAGATGTGACTGAAGTTCATATAGCAAAAAAGGTGTCTTGCAGTGGTTTACATTACAGTGAGGGGATGCTTATTGTACACAAATGTGTAGATGGACTGCCTAAATTTAATAAGATCATTCAATTGTGTGTTCTGAAAGAGAAGTTGTTTCTCTAGTGAAAGATGTGCTTGGTTTAGGGAGCATTATGGGGGTTTCGAGCTGTCTGCCTCACCCACTAGAGAGGTTGCCGAACTTGATGGACCCTTATCCCCTTGTGGAATACATAGTTCATTGTCAGAACTGAAAAAGCGTGACAATGAAGTGGTGATAAAAAAAAAAAAACACATGGCCTGCCTTATTCCAGGAGAGTGAAGTAAATGTGTACATTTAGTTACGACTTGATAGTTTTTAAATTGTACTGTAACTTTCTGCACAGTTGTATTTTGACATTACTAGGGCTAAAGATTTACATAGTCATACTATCGACTGATCATGTGTGTGTGTCACAAACTGCCTGCGTGACACACACGTCTCAGACAAATGCAGATATAAATGCATGGTGTGCTGTCTTTTTTCCCCCTGTTCTAATACACACACACACAGTAAAATCAGACATTTAGCTCCCCCATAGAGCCAAAATGGTGGTAATAACATTTTTTTTTAAATCAAAGTTCATGTCACAGCTGGACCACTTCTCAGACAAACTGATGCAGCTCTTCAAGAGCAAAGGAGGAGTGAAGGGCCAGAGGATTAAGGAAGTCCTGTCTATCACAGATTTGGTTAGTTAAAATGCATATAACGTACCCGTTTTTGTATTGGGGTGGTTATTGTAAAGTTTTGTCCATAGCTGCTTATTTAAACATTTTAGAAATGGCCTACTTGTATAGTGCTTTTATCCAAATACTATGTTTTTTCATTTGGTTCACCTACTCACACACCATTGGCTATGTAAAACATGTAAGACAATTACAAACTTGCTTGTTGGGGGCATTTAGGGGTTAGGCGTCAATTTTCATCGCAAATAAAATGTTCAACAACCCTGTCTGCATCAGCCAATTACATTGGAGTAGCTTTAAAGTAGTTTGCTATTTCCTTCTGAGATGCGTCACATGTTTTCTTCCAATCGTTTCTGAAATGCCCTCTTTTAAGTCCGCCCTTGTCACGGTTCAGCTAGAATTACCGAGGCTTGGACCCAAATGCAGTTCAATACAAAGTTGAAAATGTATTAACAAAACTACAAACAAAAGAGTCCAAAGGTAGGAAAAAAATACTCAACAAATAAATACAAGGTAAGCGTACCAGGAAGCAGGACAAGAGTAGTCACGACAGGTCAGGTCAGGTCAGGACACAAAGATACAGAACAGCACAGAACAGCAACAGAATAAAATGATCCGACAAGAGACAAAGACAGAACAGGGACTAAATACACCAGGTAACGAGGACTAACGAGGGACAGGTGACACAACAGGTGAAACACATAAGGGCGGGGCAGAACAAGCGGAAAAACACAAGACAGGAAGCAAAACAAGACAACACAAGGGAGAACAGAGAACTTTCAAAATAAAACAGGAAACAGAACATATACAGAAACATACAACCCTGACAGCCCTCCATGTCTAACTATCGATGTTTCTTAAGAGCCAGATGCAAGCCAGTTATACATTGATGAAATCAAACCCCTCTTATTGCAATTGTTTATTATTTCTTCTAAGGATGAGAGTGCAGGAATCCCGACTGTCATACATTAAAAAAGATATCTTCAAATGTAATTAAAATTGCATTATTATACCCCCCCCCCTTACTTCAGCCCAATCTGGGGCAACAACTTCTTCAGTCCAGGGAGAGCCAATTCTGATTTCAAATTGTGGGCAGATAGAGGGGTAAAACAAGTAAAAGATATTTATGGTAATGATGGGAATATTTTCACCTTTGAGGAGTTAATTAGAAAATATAACAACCCCATTTTTTTAAATACCTTCAGCTAAGGAATCAAATCGAACCAAACCCATTATAAGTTTTCGCCCCCACTAACAATACTGGAGAAAATCTTTACAAAAAATCCTTTTGGAAAGGGCATCATCTCTGAATTGTATGACTTACTGAAAGACTTCTCTCCTGATTCTTCTGAGTCTAAATGTAATGCATGGAAAACAGATCTACAGGAGGATCTATCACTGGAACATTGGTGGAACGCATGTAAAGCAGCCCAGACAGGGTCAGGTAATACACGCATAAGACTCTTACAATATAATTGGTTAATGAGGGTGTATATTACTCCAGCAAAATTAAACAAATGTAATTCTAATATCCCAGACACCTGTAATAGATGTGGGGTAAACAAGGGCACTTTATTTCACTGCCTCTGGCAGTGTCCAAGAGTGAGGGAGTTTTAGGAGGTTGTACAGGAGATTCTCTCAATTAGATTAGATCTGGAACCTAGGATCTTTCTGCTAGGTCTTTATCCAGAGGGACATAGAATAAAGCTTCATGAAAAAATGGTTATGAACATGTGTTCTCTACAAGCAAAAAGGACAATAGCCTTATGGAAAAACTTTGGTAAACCTGCTATCGATGTGTGGTTTAGGGAACTAACTTCTTGTTTACCTCTGGAAAAAATGTCTTACACTCTTAAGGGCAGACAGGAGGTATTTCAAAATGTATGGGGTCGTTTCATTAATTATATGTATATTGTATTTGGTACAAATCATTCCTTGAGCTCTAGGCCTCAGTTGAATTTGATGTTGAATAATGTAGCTGTTGAACAAGTAGAGGAAACAAAGCTTCTTGGTGTTTTCTTAGATTGTAAACTGTTGTGGACAAGACATATAGATTCTCTTGTTGCAAAGATGGGGAGGAATATATCTGTTATAAAAAGATGCTCGGCTTTTTTAACACCACACCTAACCAAACAAGTCCTGCACACTCTAGTTTTATCACATCTTGACTATTACCCAGTGATGTGGTCATGTGATGCAAAGAAAGATCTAGGAAAACTTCAGCTGGTTGAGAACAGAGCAGCTCGTCTTGCCCTTCAGTGTCCAATTAGGACTAATATAAACAACATGCATGTTAAACTCTCCTGGTTGAAAGTGGCGGAGAGACTTTCAGCATCACTCCTGGCTTTTGTTAGAAACATGAGTGAATTAAAAACTCCTAATTGTTTGTATAGTCAACTTACATTTAGCTCTAACACACACAATTACTCCACTAGACATGCCACTAGAGGTCTTTTCAAAGTTCCTAGAGCCCGAACACAATCAATGCAACTTACAGTACTATGGGATGGTTTCTTGGAACTCACTTCCAGCAGAGATTGCCAAAGTGCCTAATATATCAAGTTTTAAAAAACAAGTAAAGGATCATCTAAGGGCCCTAAGACTGTAACCATATTTTTGTACTTAGTTTATGTCTAAGAATATTGATATGTAGACAAAGATGTTGTAAGATTGAATTTTTACTATATTCTGTGTATTTATTGTGATATCATATATTACTATAAGAATACATGGAAAGGAATATGTATATCTATATATGCAAGGAAAAGAATACTAGCTATACTGCTCTTATTTTTATATTATATGACTGTTTTGTCTGAAAATGTCGTATGTTTTATAGTTTTGTTTGGACCCCAGGAAGCGTAGCTGATGTTCTGTATCAGCTAATGGGGATCCTAATAAAATCAAATCAAATCAAATATGAAGGACAATGATTTGTCATGCCTGATAGACGGGCCTGGAACAGTATAGGTGCACCCTCTGCACGACTCAGTTTTTTTCCTCTTCTCTGGACTATATGTTAATGTATCTTCTGTGGACCCATGATTATGTACTCTCATTGGGGAGGCCTCCTGACCGCCATGTTGTTTTTTTTGTTTCATCTTATTGGTACGGTTGTATGGAGCAAGTGTGTATAGTGTGAAAAACATGTTCTGACGGAGTATGTTTGTACACTTCTGTACCATCTTACACACTTCTCTGCTGTTATTTGTTCTTGTATGTCTTTTTTATAAAATGAAAATCTAATAAAGATATCATTAAAAATTGCATTATTATTATTATTATTATTCAGTGGCTGTCCATGATATTTTAGCATTTCCATTCAGGCAGAGACTAAGTAGGCTGGTACCTAATGAGCTGATTACTGAGAGCAGCATATGGTGTGTTCTGTATGGTTCTTTTGGCTCCACCATTAGTGCTGATTAAGGCTGGGAGAGATGTCAAGAGTGGGTTGGTCAGCTTGGGGAGAAAACGCACAAACTTGCATCTACTTAGACACACAAAGCTGTTTGGCAATTACACAATCTCTTTGGAATGGGATGTACAATGACAGAGGATGCTGCAGAAAAGCTGCAAGGTTTTGCTCCATTCATATCATGTCATTATGAAATTCCTACAAGTCCACTTCAGCTGACAGCCAAATGTGCCACCGTGTTTAAAGAAGCACTTTTTAATTAACGAGGGAATGCTTCTCGCAGCTGAGATTGACGGATATTTTCAGGATAGAATAAAAGACTGAAAACATGTAACTGACTACAGTTTGTTTTTGAAACCGGTAACACTTTACTTGACAGTACCGACATAATCGTGACATGACACTGTCATGAACGTATCATAAACCTTATAAACAAGTCATAAACGTTTATGACTTCTGTCATTAAGTGTCATTCGGTTTTTGTCATGGCAAGTTGACATTGTTTGGGTTGTCTTGATTATGACAACTTGACATTAATCAAAGTGACATTACCAGAAGTTGTCTTGGTCATGACAAGTTGACATTAAATTAGTTTGGGATGTCTTTGTAATGACAACTTGACATTAACCAGGATGACATTACCAGAGGATGTCTTTGTCATAACAACTTGACATAAACAGAAAATCCACCTCTTTTTGTATTCATGAAACTAATGATTGTAACTAATGATTATTATAATTAGATGTGCAAGGTTAGAGACCAATTATAGCACTTGGTCAGATAGATGTGACAGGATATTTCACAAAACTGGGTGTCATGACACTGTTATGACAGTGTAACTAATGCATATTTTGACCTCAAGTAAAGTGGTTCCAATTGTATTTCTCATTAAGATATCATGGATAAGGCTTGCTGTCATGACAACATTATGACAGTGTAACTAATACATTATTTGACCTTAAGTAAAGTGGTAACATTTTTATTTGTCATTAAAATATCATGGATAAGACTTGTCATGACATTATGCCAGTGTAACAAATACATTTCTTGACCTCAAGTAAAGTGGTAAAAGTTTTGTCATTAAGATATCATGAAGGATAAAACATATCTTAACAAGTGTCATCACACACCAAATGACCTTCCTAATACATCATGTGATGTAAAACTCTTTGTTAAGGCTTAACACTCACACTGAGAAATTAAACAAGAAAGCACTTTCATAAATGAACATCAACGGGCTTTCACTTGAACATACAGAAACAGTTAAATTAAAATTATTGGCAGGGCTATCTTCAGCAGGGGCTCATTATTGTTTTGTTTGTTTCTTGATTGCTATTGTGTGTGCCATGTCAGCAGTTATTGCCGCCCTACACCTTTTGGTGAAAGTGGAGATTTTCTCGTCCTTATCTCTCTCAAATTGTAGAAAAATATCTGAGAAGGTGATGGAGAGCTCCGCAACGGGGGCCGTCCTCGCAATAGTATTGCGGATAACCCCCAAGTGCTCGAAGGCTTTTTTCATGGATCCATGTTTTACAAAGTGCTTCAGGCCATCCTTGTAGCGTTTGATGACACCACTGATGGTTGTCTCTGAGAAGATGACAAAAGTTCAATTAGTTTTCATTGATTTCCTTAAAAGGAAAATTTCAGCTACTTGTTCCACGCTTCCTTCAGTAGCGAAAATGATAGTTTGGCACAACATTGACCAAGTAAGCGAAATGGGGGCCCATACATTTACTTTACCTGATGTTTTGGGTACTAAGTCAATGTTGTGCCAAATTGTCACTATTGAGGGAATGAGATGCTTTGAACATTAGCACTTCTCCCTTCACCCCCCCAATTTATGAGTGGAGAGTTGTGTTGCAGCAAGATCAACAGATATGAAACCAAATTTCTAGACAGATACAAACTTGGAATATTTTTTTTTTTTTTTTAAATCATTGTAAAAGAATCAATGAAACAATAAGGATCTCTCAGTAGGATTCTGTTTTCAACAAATAACCATGTTGTTAAAGGACACAAGTGCTGTAAGTGGAGAAAAGAGACAATTTGGTGTAGTACACAGCTAAGCGAATCTATGGGGACGAGGTGTTGAAATTAATCAAATAATCGATGCATCGAATCGTGGACGATGGTGCATCGATAATCGGCCGGGCCATAATCTATTATTTCTGTTAACAATTTAATGTATGCCTAACAACCTTTCTGTTTACATATTCTGTTATGTTTTGCACATTCAGGAAGTGCCATGTGCTCAGTGCTGTAGTTTTATGTATCCAATTTACTTACTATTAGAGCACTGCAGAAGGTTTTGTTTTTGAAGCTTGAAAAGCTATGAATTAAATATCCTATGTGTCACGGGATAAAGGAAATGGAAGACCCAAATGCAGTAATACGGAATAAAGAATTTAATGGCAAAACTTACAAAAGGTGTCCAGAGGTTGGCAGGCAAATACAAAAACAGGTACAAGCAGAATCCCAAAAACAGGAAAAACAGAACAGTGGCAAGCAATCCACTGACATGGACAAACGAGATACACCAAACAGAACACACAGCAACAGAATACAAGCAACAGAACATACAATGAGCCAACAAGAGACAAAGACAGAACAGGAACTAAATACACCAGGTAACGAGGACTAACACTGGACAGGTGACACAACAGGTGAAACAAATCAGGGTGGGGCAGAACAATCAAAAAGGCGGGAGGAAGGGAGGAACCAAAAACGTCAAACGTTGCTAGGGAACCGAGAGGCCCAGGGACAGGGGACAGAGAGGCCTCGGCAACAGTGGGCAGAGAGGCCTCGGCGCTGACGGGAGAAGCCTTCTGGCGGCCGGCGACAATATCCCTCAGGAGGCCGTTGGCGAAGGAGAAACCCATCAGAAGGCCGGTGGCGAAGGCAAATCCCCTTTGAAGGCCGGCGGCGAAGGCGAAACCCATCTGAAGGCCGGCGGTGAAGGCGAAACCCATCTGAAGGCCGGCGGCGAAGGCGAAACCCATCTGAAGGCCGGCGGCGAAGGCGAATCCCCTCAGGAGGCCGTCCGCGAAGGCGAAAACCATCACAAGGCCGGAGGCGAAGGCAAAACCCCTCTGAAGGCCGGCGGCAAAGGCGAAAAAATCCTCTGTAGGCCATCCGCGAAGGCAAAAACCCTCTGGGGGCCGTCCACGAAGGCAAATCTCTTCTGAAGGCCGAGCAGGTCTGCGGCAAAGGCGAAACCCCTCAGGAGGACAGGCATACCGAACAGGAGGAGGGGCAGCTGGGCTGGAGGCACGCGATGGGTCAGCTGGGCTGGAGACCGCCAAACAGGCAATGGGAACAGAGGTCGACAGGGCAAGAGTGGGTTTGACCGAAAACAAAGGCAAGGTCTCTGGGGGACAGGACATGGGCAGTCTCTGAGGTGTCGGGGAAGGGCAGAGTCTGAGGTGTCAGGGAAGGGCATAGTCTGAGGTGTCAGGGAAGGGCACAGTCTCTGAGGCCGCAGTCAACGAAGGCCCTGGGAGACTGTCCAGCTGAGGCTCTGGGAGACTGGTCAGCACGACAGCTGAGACTCTGGACGGCTGCACGTCAGACCGGGGACAGGAGAGCTGCACGTCAGCGCTGGCACACCGGTCAGCTCAGGCACACCGGTCGGCTCAGGCACACGGCTCTAGCTCAGGCACACGGCTCTAGCTCAGGCACACGGCTCTAGCTCAGGCACACGGCTCTAGCTCAGGCACACGGCTCTAGCTCAGGCACACGGCTCTAGCTCAGGCACACGGGTCACTGGTCAGCCCGGACTCGCTGGAGACTTCTGGCGAGAAACCACTGGACAGCACAGGCTCGGAACCTCTGGACAGCACAGGCTCGGAACCACTGGACAGCACAGGCTCTGGAACACAAGTCTGCTGAGGCTCAGGACAAAAAACAGGCCTGGAGACAGGGAAGCCGAATTTCCTCGCCGTAGCCTGCCAGCGCATCTCCATGAGGTACCTAGCGAAGGCAGGATCTTCCTCATGTAGACCATGAAAAAATTCCATCAAAAATTCTCCCACTGAGTCAATGGGGTGAAAAAGCAGTACAAACTCCATACCTGCTGGGTCCATATCTGGTTGGATCATTCTGTCACGGGATACAGGAAATGGAAGACCCAAATGCAGTAATACGGAATAAAAAATGTAATGGAAAAACTTACAAAAGGTGTCCAGAAGTTGGCAGGCAAATACCAAAACAGGTACAAGCAGAATCCGAAAAACAGAACAGTGGCAAGCAATCCACTGACAAACGAGATACACCGAACAGAACACACAGCAACAGAATACAAGCAACAGAATGTACAATGATCCAACAAGAGACAAAGCCAGAACAGGAACTAAATACACCAGGTAACGAGGACTAACACTGGACAGGTGACACAATAGGTGAAACAAATCAGGGTGGGGCAGAACAATCAAAAAGGCAGGAAACAAACAAAGACAGGAAGTAAGCTAGACAAGACAAGGGAGACAAGACAGGCTACAAAATAGGCTACAAAATTAAACAGGAAACAGAACATAACAGAAAAACAAGACTACCACAATAAAATGGAACAAAATACCAAAAACCCTGACAATATGGCTTTAAAGAGGTGATAGAATGATTATATAGGGTATTTCACACTGTTCCTTAAGGTCTCCTAATAGGGTATGTTGTTATGGTTTTGGTGTTTTGTCTTGTCTTATGGTAGTCTTTTTTCCTGTCATTTTGGTAGCCTGGTTTTCTGTCATGTCTTGTTTCCTTCCGTTTGTGTGATTTTCGGTCTTGTCTTGTTTTATGTGCCGTTTCCTGTTTTATTTTGATAGTCTGTTCTCTTGTCTAGTTTTACTCCCTGTGTTTACCCGCTCTTTTGATTGCCTGATGTTTTCCACCTGTTTCCCAGCCCTTGTGTCACCTGCCTCTTGTTACCTCGTTACCCTCTGTACTTAGTCTTTGTGTTCGCCTTGTCCTGTGTCAGATCATTGTTTGGGTTTGTGTTCTTTCCAGTCAGTTTGTGTGTTTGCGTCGCTTCTGGACTGTGTCAGCGTGTCAGTTTCCCAACCGTGTTCACTCCTGTCTTCTCGTCCGTGAGTTTTTGGTCAGTAGTTTCTGTTTCTGGATTTCCTTCGTTTTTGATATTCTGTTCTTTTGTTGCTTCATGTTGGACAGTAGTTTTTGCCTGCTTCTTTTGACTCCTTGTTTGTTTTTGCCTGCTGGATTTTTGGACTCCTTTTGTTGTATAGACTCTGTTTAAATAAATCCTCGAGCTCTAACCTGCTGCCTGCCTGCCTACCTGCCTTTTCTCTGCATTTTGGGTCCAGTATTCTATGCGCACATAACAGAATGATCTGATCACAATGGACCCAGCAGAGTCATTCGAGGATGAACTTTGTGACCTAACATGTAGGCTTATCTGCGCTGTTGGAGTGGAGAATTGCTCAAGGTTGGGAGGCTAAGAAGGCAGTTCTTAGTTATGCTCGCTGGAGAGTTTCCACTCGACCGTGGCTCAGGAGCTCCCTGCCGGAGTGATTCAGGACTTCTTGGAGACTCGTAGCCGTGAGCCATCACCCCAAAATGCTAGCAGGCCATCATCTTCCAAGCCTGCTAGCAGTCAGCTACCCCTGCTGCCAGTTGGCACTCAGCCTGCAACATGGTCAGTGATTGTCCCCGAGCTCTCTAGCGTCCCCGAGCTCTCTAGCACCCCCGAGCGGGCTAGTGGCCGCCCAGAGCCCTGGCTGGCTAGCGGCCGCCCTGAACCGCTGGCGCCCCTGAGACCTTGCCTTTGTTTTTGGTCAGACCCACTCCTGTCCCTCGTGCCCTGTCGGCACCCCTGTCGACCTCTGTTCCCGTTGCCTGTTTGGCGGTCTTCAGCCCAGCTGGCCCGTCGCCTGTCTTCAGCCCAGCTGCCCCTTCTCCTGCTCAGTCTGCCTGTCGTCCTAAGGGGTTTCGCCTTTGCCGCAGACCTGCTCAGCCCCCAGAGGGGTTTCACCTTCGCCGCCGGCCCCCAGAGGGGTTTCGCCTTCGCCGCAGGCCTCCAGACCAGACGGCCTCCAGAGGGGTTTCGCCTTCACAGACGGCCTCCAGAGGGGTATCTTCTTACCTTCGCTGACCTGTTCGGCTGCCTGAAAGGCTTCGCCTTCGCCACCAGCTGCCTCAGAATCCTCGACGTCCTGCTTGGCCGCCTGAGGGGCTCTACCTTCGCCCACCTGTTCAGCTGCCTGAGGATCTTCGCCGTCCTGCTCGACCTGTTCGGCCGCCCAAGGGGTTCCATCTTCGCTGCTGTCCGCAGCCCTGGACCCCAGGACTAGCTGGCCGCAGCACCTTGGGGCCCGGGCCCTCTGTCCTCAGTTCCCTAGGACCCACTGTCCTCAATTTCCCTTGCCCCGTGTGCCTCTTGTGCCTTCCCTCGCCCCTCCGAGGTTGATTTATTTTGTTTTTTGGGTAAACAGTCCTCGAGCTCTAACCTGCTGCCTGCCTACCTGCCTTTTCGCTGCATTTTGGGTCCACTATTCTATGTGCACATAACATATGTAACATTGTTTGGGCTGAAAATTGCTCAAATGCTATTTTATGGGTCCTTAACTACCCTGTGAATATGGCTCTATTTGGAACAAGAGCTTTTCTTCCAAATATGGTATGCTCATGAATATTTAGATGAGCTGCGTGCTGATTTGTTGAGGAACCACATAGAAACACATTGGAGACAAGACAGCAGGTCTCATATTTGAGACACTGCAAAGTTATACATTGTTTGTCGGGCTATTTTGTTATTAAATTCACTTCTGAGACTTTTTAAGCGAGAAGTCAACTATATAAAACAAATATGGGCCGTTTTACAAAAATGTATGGCTAATTGCAAATTTGGTAAGACGTGTCGGACTTCAGGAGCTCCACACAGTCTGACGAGAAAGCGGAAACCTCCATACCCAGTGAAAGTTACCGTTTCTCGGTTACTGGACTTTCGGGGCTGGCTGGCTGCCGGCGTAACTAGAGTATATTTACAGTTTGAATTTCATCACGCCACTTATATAACATACCCCAAGCTCTTATAAAGCTAACTATAGTGTCCGATTTCAATTTAATGCATTTTTGTGAACATTATTGATTTCGTTAGCTGCTACTGTCCCTTCAATCCTATGTGTACAGATTGTGGCTAGTTAGCTTCACTTTCGGCATAATTGGAGTATATTTACAGTTTCAATTTCGTCACGGCACTTGTATAACATGTACCCCAAGGTCTTATAAAGCCAACAATGGTGTCAGATTTCATTTTAATGCATTTTTGTGAACATTAGGGATTTCGTTAGCTGCTACTGTCCCTTCAATCCTATAGGTAAAGATCGCAGATAGCTGCACGCTCTGGAGCTCCATCAGGGCCTCGCCATTTTGTAGTCCAGTAACCCAGAAACGGTGACTTTGCACGGGTATGGAGCGCCGCAGGCTTCCCTTTGTGACGGAGGTCCAGCTAGCTCACAGCAAGTCGGAGTCTATGAAGTAGGACACGCCAGGTGGTGAGGCAGCATCGGTCGCTGTCACATAGCCTGCTGAGGTCCTGCTGAACTGCGACAAAATTTGCAATTGGCAATACATTTTTGTAAAACGGTCCATATTTGACTTCTACATAGTTCACTTCTCACATTTAAAAAAAAAAAAAAGTCTCAGAAGTGAATTTAGTAATTCAATAGCGGAGAGCTGCATGACCTAGCTAGATTCAGAAGACTAGGTGTAGCCTATGCAAATGTTGGGGCGTGACAATGAGTTGAAATGCTTACGTCAACTTTTAGCTTTGTTTAGATTCGCCAGTTTTCAGCGGCAGTTTCAAAATGTGAGATTTGCATAGTAAAGCGGTATCAATGGGATTTTGAGCTTCTATGTATGTCCTATTTACCCACCTAACTGTCGTTGTTCAACTATGACAAGGTAAAATCGGTTTTGCATTCTATCACCCCTTTTAATAGAAACATTTATTTGAGGTATCATGATGCATCGAGATATTGAATTGAAGACATGGTAATCGAAAGATCAGTGACGATTCACACCTCTAATGGGGACAATGTTAACTGACTTTACCCCACAGATTCACTTTGGCTGCCGGTTTGTGAATTCAGTCTGTTTCACAAAATTGTCATTCTTTTCTCTACTGACAGCACTCAGTGACCTCAAACAACAGAAATAACAGGGTTTTGAGTTGAAAATGGATGGAATTCCCCTTTAAGGCAAAACATGTTCAGTCAATATCTCTACTTACTCCTTGAGGAGCTGTGCAGATCTAAGGATTTCACTGGCTTCTTGGTCTTCTTCTTGTCCTCCCTTTTCCTCTGGCTCCTTAACATTTTCTTCCTCTGAGGAGAGTGACTCATCTGAGGATGGTTCAGGGGAGGTAGATGAGGACCAGATGATTTGTTGGTTGGTATACTTGCTGGGACCTATAAAAATGAACATGTCAAGAGACCAACATATATATATATATATATATATATATATATATATATATATATATATATATATATATATATATATATATATATATATATATATATATATATATATATATATATATATATAATCAAAATCTGTGTCCAATAACGTTTTCCTCAGAAATGTGTAAAGCATCATGTTGGTGAATGCAATTCAGTAATTAGGAGATTGGTGATTTCAGTAAAGTTCTTAAAGAGCCCATTCCACATATATTTCAGACATTTTGCGTTCATCTCTAACGCAATCATATTAGTACCATTGTTTGTGGAAAAAGTGAAGACGGTTGAGTTTCAGTTTGAATTCAGTATTTACATTTGCTTTGCGCTCATTGTATAGCTAGCACGTTACTCAAAAAGCTGTCAGTTAGCCGCCAGTTTCTCCATCTGTGTGAGGACAGTTACAAACAGAGTCGGTGAGATCATGAATACTGAATCTTCAGTTCTACGACCTACCGAAGCACTTTTCTTTCTGACGCAAATTCTCTGCTTATTTCCTTTCATTTGCAAACACTAATAGTTTAATGTGGTGTTGAAGTTGGACAACCACAACATGTCATAAAAAATTATGGACCTATCCTATTTCAGAAAACCGCAGATATGCTGATTTTCTTACAGAAAGGGCTCTTTAAGTAACAATGCCCACATTGTAAAAGCATATGCCACACCTGTGGCCATATCAGTGGATGGACACATCCCATAAACTTTGCACCCAATATGAGATCATATAATAGAGGTTTTATGTTTCATGTTATGTCTTCATAAAAGCTACGGTCTTTGAAGTGGGTGTGTGGGGATTAATAGAATTGTACTTGGCTTCTCGCTGAATTTATTGAGTAGAATCTTTGTCTTTTGAGTTCATTGTTGGCCTCCTGCAGTTGGTTCGCCAATTTATTGTCTTTCAATTTTGTAATTAATGATGCTCCAGTTGGTCACCCTGCATATTTTGGGAGAAAATAAATGTTAAAGTAAACACAAAGTTTTGAAAGCCTTTTTTAAACATGGTTAGCAATCTGAATAATACAGGTATAGAATACACTATCAGTAATCAGACAGCCAACGTTTTACTATTTCAATTTTACCAATTAAATTACCATCTATCCCAGGCTGCTAGTCTGGGCTGGGGGAAGGCATTGGCTAATCAGGAATTCATGCATGAGTTCCTGCATGATTCACCCATGGGTCTTACATGATTCATGTATTAAGTTGCATTAATTTGAATTCCACAAATTGAACTGATTATGTCTTTCAAGAACCATGAATTCATCATGATCATGCCTAATAAATGCTTATTCATGATTACCTTACAGTATGTAATGCTTAAGTTGATGTGTTGTCATTGCATGAAGTCACAAATGGCAGAACAAATTCATGCCAACTCATGATGATTCATAATGCATGGATCATGTAAGACCATGAGTGTACCCTTACTGTAAAGTGTTACCCATAGGCTATTAACTTTTCACTTACACGAGTTCTTCGGGGAAGAACGACCTTTTCTCTTTTTTGGTCTTCGGTATTATGTCTTCATCCTCAATAGCGTCATCCCCGTGTTGCACCTCTTCAACTGCCACTGTCAACAGTCACACAACCAACATTTAGTCAACCTCCTAACTGGGCCGCAGACTGAATATGAATTTAAATATTACCCTGAACATTTTAGGATGCATTAAGACAAGTATTTAGTGCCTTTTTAAGTTTTGTTTAATTTTAGTCTCCATACCAATAGCGTCAGGTAGGAAAAATAAAACGACCGTAACATATCACGCAAGAGGGCAGTCCTGTGCCAAAGTAGGTCAGGGAGGAGGAGCGTAGTTGACGGATAGTTTCCGCTTCATCCAGGTGATAAAAGACGCTGGCATAATGAACACAGCTAGTGCCGACAAGCATGCAGTGAATGTGAGGAGTAGACAAAGAAACTAAGGGGAGATTTGGACAGGATGCATCAGTGTGCAGGAGACTTCAGAGACGCTATTGGTAAGTGAGCATTTTTGTTTATATTATGGGGAAAAAAGCGCATTTCGTTTCTGGTCCGTGCGCTTGGGTTTCAGAGGACAATGTCTTTAAGGGTAGCTGTCTTAAAATGTTTGTAGCAGCGTGGTTGCTTAACATTAACCTTGTTGAAGAGAGACATAATATTGATTTATATTGGTGAGGTGTTTAATTACTTTGTATATTATTAAATGACTAAGTTTGCTTTTGATAAAGGACAATTCCGGCGCAAAATGAAGCTAGGGGTTAATAACGGATGTGTACCCACTCTGTCGTTCTCTGGTAAATGTTTTCATGCTAATCAAATGTGTTTGTAGCTTGAAGGGCTGTACTTGAAACTTTTTTCCATGTCCCGAAAATAAATTGGAGAAGGCGACCCAGACCGGAGGGACCAGATGGACAGTTATCCACTGAGTAAGTACACTAGACAAGTTATGCAGAGTGCGATTATTTCAGATATATTGAGCAAATTGCTTTAGATTTTAGTTTGCATCGCCAGCTGTAAGTCATGACTGGTTTCCCCAAGTACGAGGCTCTGTTGCGGCATAGCTCTCTCTCTCGTAGCCCTTTCACGGCGCTCCCGCAGCTCTTCGTTCAATAAACTGTCTGTACACTTACAAAAGTTCAAGTTCTCAATGCTTCAGTTAACATTTAGGGACCCTCATTATGCTACCGTTGAAGTTTGGCGATATTTCGAGCCTTTTTAGTGGCGTAAATAGCGATTTATTTTACTTTCCCTGTGCCCCGAATACTAGCGTTGTAAGCTAACCAGCGGTCCGCGCTAGCGTCTTTCAAGCTACAAACGCAATCAATTAGCATGAAAACATGTCCAAGAGAACGACAGCGTGGGTACACATCTGTCATTTTGCACCGGAATTGTCCTTTTTAATTAAAACCGCAATGAGCTAATTTGTGAGTTTTCAACCTACTTACTACTATGAACTCCTGGTATATTTTGTGAAATTTAAATAAATGCCTGGAGAAGGAGTGAGTTGTCAATGTGTCTAGAGTGAAGAGGCTTTCAGAAAATCAGAAAAGTCTTTACTACTGTACATGGAAACAAAACATGTATGAGCTGCCCAACTGATTCCACTTTTAAAACATAAGGATTTAGTATTATACAAGATAACGAGGAAAATGGGGAAGGTCTAATTTATACAGTATATAATCTCCATTACCGGTACAACAATAGGCTATACAATAGACTATGTATTTTACACTACATGGAAGAATGTGACACTTCTCTAAAAACAGGCTTTATACCCTATTATATGTAAATCTGTTTTTTAATTTTTTTTTATCGGTTTTCATGTAAAGCACTTTGAATTGCCCTGTTGCTGAAATGTGCTCTACAAATAAAGCTGCCTATTTTATGATTATCATTATTTATTCAGGATCAGGACACACAAAGGTCCATAGCACAATACAAAACATAGCAAAAGAGACAAATATATAAGACAAAACACCTACAAATACTAAATACTGCTAGTAGTAATGTTCGCTCAGCGTTTTGTTAAACTGTGTAAAATGAGTGGTGACGTTAAATCAACGATTTCAGGTAATGGCACCGTCTATTTGCTGGATGGTTTCAAGGTTAACTGTCGGCAGCTTACATTAGCAGATAAGCCCGTTGACAGCTAAGTTATTGTTCATATTTTAAGAAAGTGTAATGTGAGATGCTAAAAAGAAACTACACGCTGTTTTCAGGTAACTTTACTTTTTGAAGTTCAACACCCCCACCCCTGCTGCTGAGAAATTCTAGAGGAAACACTGTACTGCATAATCTAAAAATAGCTATTTATTTCTTCTGTTTTTAAAACCCACCAGTGTTTGGGGAAGTGGAAGATTGAGACTGACATTTTCTCCTTGGGTCGAACCTCCTCCACATCCTTGCCCTTTGATTGTGGATTGTGGTTCCTTTGTCTTGCCCTGCACCTCGCTTCTTTCCATGAGTTTCCATCTAGAAGGAAAAAAAAAACATGACCACCCCATATTAAAAACCAAATCAAATGGTTTAAACCAAGACATTGACATCTCACAAGCTGCTAGATTCTATTCAAGATTGGGAACGTGTCTAGCCTAGGAAACTAGCACTCGAATTCCTAGCTCGCTAAGCTGTTCTGAATAACCAGCTAGCTAAAGTTAACTATGGTTAGCTACAGTTATTTTACCAAAGACTGACTAATAGGAAAACTGCCAGAGAGAGACCTATATATTTTGACAAAATAAAGTTCTAACATGCTTGGCTTTCTTCTTCAATGAACTTTGCTCCGATATATGCTTGTCTCCTTCGACATCATGTCTCTTCTGACAGTTCTCGTCGTCAGGATTCTCTGGACTTGCGCATAGGTAGTACATACGGTAATAGACATGCAGTGCAGAGACATGACCCCAGTGTTCATTCACAATATAAAAAAATATATATATGCATCCAGATACTAAGAAAATTATTCAAAGGATGTACGGCTTATCACTGCCATTTTTAACATATCTTCAACAATCTATTCCCTTTGCTACAGTATTGGCGTAATTACGGTAAATTTGAGATTCCCTCTAAGTTTTAAAATATGCGCCAATATGATCGGATACCAGTAGCAGGTTGATAAAAGATCTCTGTGGTAGTAGGAAGCTGAGCAGAATGACGCGATTATTAAGGGGACTTTTGAAAAACAGTCGGCACCCAGACACAAAAAAAAATAGAAAAACAGTAAAATGGATGCGCAAATGGGGACTTTTAAAAAGGAAGATGACCTGTGCCAGATGCAACCGCGACATGCATGTTAAACACCGATGCAGAGATGGATTTCACTGGTAAGATGGGCTCTATGAAATTATCATAATTGCTGATTAGTCAAGGCTCCGATTGGTGATCATTGATGTGTTTTGACCTCTTTTCGTTAGGATCTGCAATCATCATAAAAGCCAGCCACTATCAATAGGCACTGGCACAATATTCTCCAAATCCCACATTCCTTTGTCGAAATGGCTGGAATTCATGCATAGGTAGGCATGAAGTGCAAGTTATTATGTGTGCTCTGACTCTGTATTGTTATCTTATTCTATGTGTTAACAAATAACTAGATGCTATCTAAAAAAATTTGACTTCAGAAAATAATTTCATGGTAGCCTATCTACAGTGACAGTTAAATAAATCATAGACAGTTAAAGTAAGGAGAAAATAATTACATTCTTATAATTGAATAAAAAAATTGCATTCTTACTTCCGGAGCCGGCTGTGGGCGGGACTGTTACCCACACAAAGTCCCACTCAAAAATCCCATTGATTTTCTCCATAAGGATTTAGAATGTCAGTCATAATGTCTACCCTCTGAGGTAGACACAATCTTATGGAGAAAAACTACACTACCCACAATCCTAAGCGTAACAGCAACGTCTCTGATTGGTCCAACTCACTGTTACCATAGAAACGTTTACCGTACCCACTGAAGTATACGATAGTTTCTGTACACGGTCTTGTACCTTTGCCTTGTTTGCCGTTTTCAAAATGCCTTTTTGCGCCTAATCAAATGTGTTATGCTCACTATTCATCTCGTAGCTGGTTGGCTTGGTTCCAGACTCAATTTTTTAAATGTCAAAACCATAAAAAAGTGGGCGGTCACTGTTGAGCAACCAAAGATGAGAAATTGTCAACGTCACTCTGATTGGCTGAGGCAGCACATCATCATAACCCAACCAGTAAACGACACCCTGATTTGCCGAGGCAACACGCCAGGCATTCGGCGCGATTTCGGTGTGTTCACTTTTCAAACATTGCAATGCAAACTAATGGCACAGCTTTTCAGCCTGCATTTCTGGTGAACCCATCGTTTTCCTCTAAACTGAAGGTAAGTTCGGTCAGCTTAGTGAATTCTATGTCCATGTGTACGTATAGTGTTACGTGTACGTAGGTAGTTTAGGGTTATTTTCGTAAACTTCCCAAACCTGCTGTGGTTACAGCCGCGACTGGGCAAGGGCATTAGCATGCCTTAACGGCACACATTTTTTGTTTTGCGTTAGCTTGCTGCACGGCACTCTTGGGTCATATTCTGTTTCGATGTTATTTTAGCTGTCCACGAGAGAACATGTTGTGTAATTGTAAACTGGTTGTAGCTTGCACTTTGATTCAAATTTGTATAACTAGCTTAGGGTTGCGAACAGGGTATGTAGCTAGCTAGCTGCCACTTTTTGAGCGGCAAACTTGTCACGCACACATTCATTACTGACTGACTAGCTCGTTGCTAACTAGCTAGCGTCTGTATGGGATTCACAGATGATGCAAGGTTGGTTGATGTTACCCTCAGTAATTTGTATCGTTCATGAAAGGAACATGATACGATTTATTGTTAACCATTAGAAGTGTTTTGTCTCTGATACCACTCCACTGGTACAAGAGGTGTACACTAGGTTGCACGTTATCTGGCAGCTAGCTAGCTGTCATTCTCTGCTAAAACCAAGCTAACTCGTTTTGGGTGTTCTAGGTTTTGTTTTTTGTTTTTTTTCACTCTGAATATCGTCAGATGTGTAAAACATGTCAGGACACAGGCTGATGCTGTTTTTCTGTAACAGAGGCAGCAATTCTGATGTAGGCCTACTCTCTGTTTATTCTGGTCGATTTTATCCGTGCCACTGAAGAGTGGCCATAGCAAAGTCCTTTTAGGCAAGTCCCTCCACTCGGTGGCCATATTGCAACGTTTTTTGGGCACTTATCAGGCATCTATTTCAACAGAAATGCACGTGTGCAAAGCTTCATGACACCACTCAACTCAAAGTGCGTAATGTATTTGTAGGCTCTATGTTATCTTAGTTTGTAACCCTGAAACACTTAACCGTTGTGTGATGGAGAATGAAACCTTTCAGGTGTTTAATCCATTATTTTTTGTATCTCAGGTGCTGTAAGGAGTGTGGTGTCCTTCCCTTTTAAGAGAAACCACCTAAACAAGGTACGTTTTGTGATCTTATCCTATTTCCTTTTGTACAGGTCCCAGTCAAATAAACAGTAAAACTAAATTAATTTGAATTAACGCCTGTGTTTACAGATGACTTTGAGAGTAAGACAGTGGCGAAAACGCCAAAGAGAACTGGATCAACTGCTACATTCTGATGATGATGAACAAGAGGGCATTGAAAATAATTGCAACAGTGTGCCTGGGACTCCAAGTAGTTGCAGCAGTGACGATGTGCCTGGGGCCCCAGATAGTTTAATGAGTGACGGTGCTCTTGGGACATCAGATGACTTGACACTGATGTGGACTATTGGTCTACTGACTCGAAATAGGAAACAAATGAAGCTGAAGTGACCAGCTTTGAGGACAAACTGAGACAGTGGGCCTTAGAGTACAGATTGACACACACAGCGCTTAATGGTTTATTGTCCATATTAAGAAAGCAAGAGCACCTATTGCCGGACACTCCTTGCTACACCACAGCTTAACACAACAGCCTAAATGTGGTGGGCAGTACAAGTACTACGGCTTAGAAAATGGTATCTGTCGTTATTTAAGTCAGATGGAGAGTAATGATGTGCACCTCAGCGTAAACATTGATGGCATCCCACTTTTCAGAAGTAGTAGTGTCCAATTCTGGCCAATACAGGTGAAGTGTGGCCATTCTGATCCATTCATTGTAGCCATGACTTTGACTGAATACAAACATCTCAAGGACAATGGAATAGTTTTTAAAGGACAGACTTACACTGTCAATATTGATGCTCTGATTTGTGATGCATCAGCAAGGGCATATCTGAAATGTATTAAGGGTCATACTGCCTATGAGAGTTGTGAAAGATGTTTAATCAGAGGTACTCATGTTGAGAGAAGAATAGTTTTCAGTGAACAGGAATGCACTTCTCAAACAGATGACCACCAAACTGGTATCGGCCCATTCATTGCTACAGGAATTCCTTGTGTTAGCTCATTTGTCTTAGATTATATGCATATCGTCTGCTTGGGAGTAGTTAGGCGCCTTTTTAATTTACTTGACTCGTGGCCCAAAAGTCTGTCGTTTATGGAAGATGCCAAGTGAATTTGCTCGACAACCGTGGGGGTTTGCATGAACTTGATGGGTGGAAAGCCACTGAACTATGGCAGTTTTTGCTGTACACAGGTCCTGTGGTTTTGAAAACTGTGTTGTCCCCTGAAAAATACAAACCCTTCTTGTCCTTGGCGGTATCCATGTCGATAATGCTGGAGTCAGATGAGCGGATTCGAAATGCCTATCTCCAATATTCTCATGAGCTAATCAAACATTTTGTCATGTGCTGTGCTGACCTGTATGGCAATACTTTTCCTGTATACAATGTACATGCACTAATTCATCTCCAAGAGGATGCCAGCCACTTCAACTGTTCTTTAAATGACATTTCCTGTTTTCCATTTGAAAACTACCTGCAACAAGTCAAGAAACACGTGAGGAGCGGGAGAAGTCCCTTGGAACAAGCACCAGGCATTTGTCTGAAATCGAGCATTTAGAAGTGGACAATAGCCAAAGATTGATGTTTTTGCAGAATTAACAGATTCGGATGAGGAGTGTGTCAAGGGTAATGGGTTTTCTCTTAATTTTTAATTCCAGTTTCAAAATGAAATGTTTCAGACTTGTTTGGCTTAGAGGAGCAGAGTGTGCCAATTATTTTGTTTAATTTCAATAATTGTACATCTTTGAATATTCTTTGTTTTCTTCGCTCTCAAGATGCAAGCACAGAACCTCGGAGCAGAGACCTGTCGACACCCAGGGAGTATTCATCGCATCACACTTTAAACGCTCACTTTTGTATTTTGTCAGGCCTTGTGAAATGTAAGAATATTCTGTGTTATCAGGATCTCGTCATGCAGCAAGAGATCATGCGAGGGGTGGCTATCGCTCCAGGTAAAGAAGCAGGACCGCATAGCACAGCGTCAGTAGTGGCTGGCTTCTACTGGTTGGTCTCCAGCCCTTATTTTTGGTCAACCAGTAGGGGTTAGTCTGTTTTAGTGTTAAAACATGTCAGTTATAAATGTATGGCCAAGTGATTACATTTAAATGTTATTAGGTCCAGCGGTGGATCCAGCATCAGGTCCAGGCACAGTGATCATTCAAGGCACACCTTCAGGTCCAGACATGATGAGTCTTGGCACAGTGATGGTGCAACGCACACAGTTTTTATATCGCTGCTATATTACGTTTTATAACCGTATGTGACTAATAAATCGCCCTTGTATCTTGTACAGTCAGGTCCAGACTTAACGGTGTTCACACTGCCAGTACATTCCATCACAATAGGATGCAATTCCTAATTGCAGTGACCGTGTGAGTGCAGCCTAAATGTTGCAATTTGCATCAAAGTACTTTGCAGTTTAGCAAGTTTTATAGATGTACCTCTAATCATAATATTGCAGATTTATTATTTCTCTTTTAATAAATCTTTCTTTTGTGGTTGAGATGGGCCTTCCCATTGCCTTGGGGTGGTAAGTATTTATCTATTGGCAGTGGAGAAGACACAGTACCACCTTCTCTCTGCTTTTCAATGTCAGATGATGACATTTCTTTGGACTTTTGTCTTTTCTCCAACACTGCTGTACTGATTACAAAAACAATTGTGAGTTAGCTAACCTTGGTATTCTAATTGGAGCATTATAATCATCAACAAATGTGTTTATTTATTTCAGTGTTCCAGAAAAAGGTCCTGAGCCTACTGGTCGACCTCTGCCATCGCCTGAAGGAAACACAGCCTAGCTCTTCAGCTGTCCATATAGAGAGGATTGACACCATGGAGGACTTTGAGTTACAGGAGCAACACATCGCTGATGCACAGGCCTTTGATACCCTGGTAGGTTTTACAAGTCTGGAAGTAATGGATAGCCTAGAATACAATAATACAGTGCATTGGACAGATTCCTCTGGGGAGTGTCAATCAACTTTATTATGGACTTCTTCCAACAGGTGCTGCAAATTTCAAGAATTGGTGGGCGGAACACCAAGGACTGTGTCCACAAAGTGTTGGACAGGTATCCACAACATTTTCTGCATGTTCTCATTTGCCTTCTTTCTGAGCATGTCAGAATAGGTGACAATTAAATGAAAATGAGTTCATAACCAAATGAATTGTGAGATTATAGACCAGCTGTGCTTGACAAGGAGATAGTAGAGGCATAGTAAACCCTTTACTAGTGTAAAGGGTTTATTGCATGTGTAATGTTCCTAAATATATCCTTCACATGAAGTTATTGAAATGTATTTTTCGTTAGGCTCTTCACCAACGGCCTCATGGCCAAATTTAATTTGAAGGGCAAGGTGAAAAGTGGGACGCGCCCTTTAGAGGGGACGAAGGTTTATAGAGCAATACAAGGTATGCCCAAGTTTCATGTTGACCAGTCTGTAATAATACACGTTCATGTTTACATGCGGGCGCACACACTCCTGTTGGGTGGCCATAGCTTCAGTGTCAGCAGGTACACCACCAGTTTCCTGAAGTACGAGGCTGTGTTGCAGCATTGACTACTGGTAGCCCTTTCACGGAGCTCCCATTGCTCTTTGTCAGTATATTCCGGCTCGAAAAGATAAGGATGTCCATCAAACTGAAAGGGTTTGTTGTCGATGTTTTGAAATTCGGTTGAATAATCCGCCATCTCTTTGGTGTATATCCTGTGGAAGCACTAGCTAGTCTGTTACGTTGAGTGCTTCTCTTATGTGCTCAGTGCTTTCTTCCGGCAACATCGGACCATGGGAGATTCCACGTTGCATGGCGTTCAGCTAGTCATGACTGGTTTCCAAGAAGGCGCCCGCATGTACACATGAAAGCGACCGTTTATAATCTCTTTTCAATAAAATATCTGTACACTTACAACATTCTCAATGCTTCGGTTAACATTTAGGGACCCTCATTATGCTAATGTTAAGGTGTGGTGATATTTTGAGTCGTTTTGGTGGTATTAAATAGTGATTTGAGTGTCCCTATGCCCCATATACTAGCGTTGTAAGCTAATCAACGGTCCGCGCTAGCATGAAAACCAGAGTGGGTACACATCTGTTATTAACCCCTAGGTTCGTTTTGCGCCAGAATTGTCCTTTTAATCCAGTATTGGTAGTGGATGTACAGGAAACATATTTTTGCTTATATGACTGCAGATTGCCTTTGCCTGTATCTAAATCATTTGTCTTTTTCGGCTTGTGCAGAAGGGCTCATGAAATTCGATTCTGCAGCCACTGAGGAGTACATCAAAGTGAGTGTGTCCGAGCACCTGAAGCACGCACCGCAAAGACGTGGAGGATTCCCTACGCCCTGATGAGCCAAGCCTACAGGACTTTTAAAAGAGTTCAATTAAGGTTACATGGTTGAAAGATTAATTGTTTGATCAATTAGTTGGTCGTTATTTGCAGCCCTACTTGCATGGGTTCTTAGACTGAATGGGGGGGGGTACTGTTGATGTATAACTGGGCTAATGTTTTTATGCTTTCTGTAGCTCTGCATGGCTTACTAAGAAAGCTTGTGTGGTGTCTTGACTTTTGTCTGTATAGTTTAGCCTGTACTAATGTCTTGCTGTTTCCTGTTGCTCTGGTCTAAAATCATCTGGCCAAAGGACTACAGTTGAAAATTAGCCGGCTGGCTAACACTGGCACATTTACAGAAATTTTATTTAATGTGTGTTGTCATTTATAAAATAAAGAATAAGAATTAAATTAGAATCAAATTATTCATTCATAATTCTGCCTTCACTGTATGTTGTGCTTGATGTGTCTAGTTCCCTTCTAATGCCATTCAGGGCCATTTATTTTTTAATAAATGGAAATAGCAGTATTGAATTGTGATTTATTTGTACGCGTATAACTGTAGTCCCATGTTTCTAGAGGGTGGACAAGTTTTCTGTGCCAGTTAATTTTCATGTAGCTTTGTATGAGTCTCCAGTTATCTGCTGCTGAGACAATCAAATGGAATTTTTTGGAAAATGGTCTAGTCCCATTTCAGAAGGTGGCATACTGTTCCAGATCATTTTACAAAAACTCCTGTCTCAACAGCCGGTGATAATTGGAGACGCATACAAAGGTGTAATGCATTTCCTGTTGATACTAGCTGCTGAGCCAAACAAAGCTACTGGAAATTTAACACGTACAGAAAACATGTCCTCCTCCCTCTTGAAACATGGGTCTACAGTTACAGAAGTAGTATAAAAATGACGTCTAAAATTAGTCTAAATTTTATGTTGAAAAGACGTCCACCAACGACCACTTTTGGACTATAATAGCCTTGGGACGGAGGTCCCACGGACGTCAACGCTAGATGCGGTAGACGTTGAAAAAGACGCCGCCTGGCGCTACAAAAACAACCCCTCCAGTGGACCGAAATTGGACGTCCCAAAAATGTCATAGAAAAGACGTCCCTCCGACGTCACATTGTGCAGTGGGAGTAGTCCATTGTAGAGATGGCCAAATGAAGCTTCGTGAACCATTTTCTTTTTTCTGAGCTCACCAGATGGCGCTCTCTGTTCAACAGAGGGTTGAAAACACACTGAGTTGCCATTCCTTTAACCTTTTTCTTTGAACAGAGAGCGCCATCTAGTGAGCTTAGAAAATAAAGACAGTGGTTCAGGAAGCTTCATTTGACCATCACTAGTCCATTGAAGGGGCTCTACAAGAATTGTCTGAATTTTCAGACAAAACGGTTTATAACGGGTTTCTTCCTAAAAGGAATAGTCTGTAGTGTAATTACAAACTGAAATATCTGCTCGTTCAATTAGGCTGTGGGCCGGAGGAGTTAGTAGTGCACCCCACCTTCCAACAAAACCAACTTTGTTGGAAAGTATGACCATGCTAAATATGAATTTGAATGTTAATTATTGAATGTTAAGTTTGAGTGTTAGATAAGACTCAGACATCACAACTGCACTAATTGCATCTTGCACAATAGGTTTATCTACATATTTATACTAGTTAAGTAGTTGTAAATTTTTATTCCCAAATTGTATATATTTTAAATATTTGTTCTTGTATTGTATCCTATTATTTCATGTATATTGTATCCTATTATTTCATATATCACACACATATATCACATATATTCTGTATGTGTGCTGTGTGTCTGATATGTTGATGCTATAACACTGTAATTCCCCATTTTTGGGATCAATAAAAATCCATCTACCTACCTATCTTAAGATTGAACATTTTGAGATGCACTCCCTGTTTCAGCCCCATATGTATATGCCCATTGAAAATTATTGTATTTCAGTACAACACATCAAAACATTACTCGCAAGACTTAGGGGGGTCGCCTTCTGCTTGTCCTCATAGGAGAAGCATTTTGGTGCTTGTTAGAACCATTCATAAAAGTTATCCCTGAAACCCTTTTGAAGGGTTGGTCCTCGAACCATCTGTGAAAGGTTCTATGTAGAACGTCCCATGAGTGTCCTTTCAACAGGAAAATGCTCCCTGACATCATTTGCATCTTTGCCTCTAAAGTTCAGCATACAGTAACATTGTTTACTGAGGTGACTTGTGATTTGACATTTAGTTAATTGCCTTTTTCCCCACATACGCTTTACACACAGTATCATACATGCATACACACATTTTATTTAAACATTTCTTTATTTATTTAATTTTAACACAAAGTAAAATAAATGTCACCCATTTATTACATTTCATATTAAGTGTGGTATTGTCCTACTGTGGTTTAACTGATAATTGTGTGGTAATGTATATATTTAGTATCTTACTGTTAAATAGATTCTGAAGATTTATATGTTTTAGACCAGGACAACTGGTTAATATTTCTTCATAGTCATTTACTTCATTCACATTTACTATAAATTTGTTACTACCTACACACATAATACTTACATTTCTAAATTCTCATTCAATTCAATTGTATTTATAGTATCCAATCATAACAAGAGTTATCTCGAGACACTTTACAGATAGAGGAGGTCTAGACCACACTCTGTAATTTACAAAGACCCAACAATTCTAGTAGTGGTAACATTTTATTTGAAGTTTTCTACATAAGAGTGACATGACACTGTCATGAACGCATGAACCCTAACTCTAACCATAACTTGTCATGACAAAACCGAATGACACTTACTAAAACAAACATTTATGACGTAAGGGATAATCACCGAGAGGCAGGGCAATTAACAGTTTGATATGCCCGGCTTGTGGAAGGTTATAACGGGCGAATAACGTTAGCTCACCTGTAGCTAACGTTAAGTAGTTTCTATAGCAACCACACAAGGCTGCATCTGATCACTAACGTTAGTTTCCTAACGTAGTTGCTACGTTGTATCTCGCTGGTGAAACTATGTATCGACTGACCCTCCGATAGATTTCCAACACATTTTAGAAACTTTTTTAAACAAGGTTTATTTTTACAATGGACCTCATGTTTGAAATTTCTGTGATAGAAAAAAAATACAAGCGGCGTATTGATCTACTATTTGATGACGCTGTGCTCAGTCAGCGGGCAACCTGCTGGGTTAATGCCCTCCTCCAAGCCAATCAGAATCAAGCATTCTTAAACGAAGTAGAATAATTGTTTATGATGTTTTATGACACGTTCATGACAGTGTCATGTCACTCTTAGTGATTATTGACTTAATGATCCTGTGAGTCAATAGAGCAGCTTTTGTCCCAACACTTATGGTCCCTTGAAATAAGGGAACTGTATGGAAATGCTACTCCTAAACCCTTACTCCTATTTGGATGTAGATAACCTCAGTAAAATAAATGATGTCATGTGTAATTGTTTATCTGTTTATAATTTAGTTTTTCAGTACCATCGTGGCCGTTCTCACAACTGGGTTTTTGGAATGTTGGAAGTGAATGGGGAATCGAGGAGACCCATCCTGAAGCTAGTGAGGAACCGCTGCAGGAGAACCCTCTTATGCCAAATCCAGAAGCACGTCAGGAGGAATGCCAGCATTCTCACAAATGAATGGCAAGCATACAAAGACCATCTTGCCCAGTATGGGTATAGACAATTTAGTGTCTGTCATAAACAGAACTTTGTAAACACAGATAACGGAGCCCACACTCAGCATATTGAGAGGGCGTGGCAGACTTCCAAATATGGCGCCTCAGAGGAAATAGGACAATGGAGTCCCTCAAAATCCACCTCAAGATGATTGAATGGTATTATTGGTTGGGAACCCGGCATCACAACGGCATTTTGGGTCGACTGGTGCATGAAATCAAAAAGGTACCGAAGTGTTCACTTATCAAATCTAATTCATGTAATTTTGCTGAATCAAAATCTGAATTTTAATATTTTCCCACTGACTGGATGACAATGCCTTGTGTGGTACATATCAATGTTGATGTATTAAAGTGATGGCACTTGTTAAGATATGTCTTATCCTTCATGATATCTTAATGACAAATAAAAATCTTACCACTTGAGGTCAAAAAATGTATTTGTTACACTGTCATAATGTTGTCATGACAACAAGTCTTATCAAAGTCAAGTCAAAGTCAAGTTTATTTCATCCATAAAAATGGAAATTACAGTGCTCATACCTGCCTAATACAATAAATACAATACAATACATAAATACAATACAAAATTTATAAAAATGTACGTTTAAATTGCTTATTGTGCTGTCGGATAGTCTGAGGTATAAAAGAGAGAGCATAACGCTTAGTTTGTGTCACGGGAGGCCTTAGCCTACCACTACGTTCCATAACTCTGCCCGTCAAATTACCATGAAGAGGGTGACCAGGGTCCCTTGTTATTTTCTGTCATTTTTGCCAGATGGATGTCATATGCTTGATCCACTGTATAACTCTCCTACCATTTTTCCAGCCCTTTTAGTCACTCTATCAATCCTGGCCTTCTCGGTTATCCCAGCATCCCCCCCCAACCCACCACACAGTAACTCCAAACACTACATATCACTGACATAAAAAACATTCTCACCACATCTGTATTCACCTTAAAGGACTGCAACTTCCTCATACAGTATACACGTGGACTTCATTTTTTCATCAGTAAATCAACATGATCTGACCATGTTAGCCTATCATTAAAAACAATGCCTAAATACTTGTATGTGTTCACTCTATTACTGAACTTTTAATTTCCACTGCCTCAGTTGTCATCTTATTTCTCCTGTAATCAATTACTAATTCTTTAGTTTTCTTAACGTTGAGTTCTAGGAAACGAGTGTCACAAAAATCAACAAAAGCTTTTATCTCATTTTGATAGTGACTATAGTCATCATTTTCAATTAACCCAATGAGTGCTGTGTCGTCAGCAAATGTAACAACTTGACAGCTTGCCTGCTGTGGACGGTAGTCTGCAGTATAAATGGTAAACAGAAAGGGTGATGAAACAGGTCCCCGAGGTGACCCTGTGTTTGTCATGATCTTGTCTGACTTAACTTTTGAGTTTAGCTTGACAAATTGAGACCTGTTCTCTAAGAAATGTAGAATGAAAGAAATATACACCTGGAACCTTCATCATCAAATTATTTACTATGATGTGTGGTTGTATCGTATTAAATGCTGAGCTAAAATCATAATACAGAATTCTCTCACACCGCCCCCCTGCATCTAGGTGAGCATAGACACTGTCCAATTTACAGACAATAGCATCCTCTGCCCCTCTCCCTTTCTGATAAGCACATTGGCAGGGGCCAAGATACTGCTCCACATGAGGCTTCAGACTATTTAACACGATTTTCTCACATACCTTCATAGCTATGGAGGTCAGAGCCACTGGTCTTAGATCATTCATACACTCAACGGTTGTCTTTTTAGGTACTGGTATAATGCAAAATTGTTTCCATAAATCCGGTAACACTTTATGAGAGAAACAATAATTAAAAATACTTGAAAAAATACTTGCTAACTGAAAAGCACAGCCTTTTAATACTTTTGGAGACAGTCCATCTGGACCTGCTGCTTTGGTAGCCTTCAGCCTCATAAACATACCACATACCTCCTGATTGTTTGTTTGCAGGGTATAGTTATCATCCTCTGTGCTCTCAATCATATCCTTGAGTCTTTGTCTTTCATCAGAAAAGTCTATTTGATCAACTCTATTATAGAAATTATTAGGTTATTAGCATATTCCCTTGTGCCATTTAACTGGGATCTGTTCCCCTTCCCTTTCCCTGTATATCCACTCATTAACCGCATTCCTTCCCAGACTTTCTTCGTATCATTCTCTTTAAAATAATTTTCTATTTCGCATTTATACCGATATTTCTCTTTATTTATTTCCCTTTTAAGTTATTTATGGGTCTTTTTCAGTGTATTCTTGTCTCCCCTAACAAATGATTTCCTTTTGTCATTAATTAACCTTTTAATTTCAGCATTCATCCATGGTTTACAATTTGCATATACCTTAACCCTCTTTTCCTGTACAACCACATCATTGCAACAATGTATATACCCACAGACGGATTCAGTAAATTCATTTATATCCTTGGCACTATTTTCAAAAACCGCCCAGTCCGTATTTTCAAACGAATCTTTCAGTCTCTCCATCGCGTCTTTTGTCATCTTTTTCACCGTGATCGTTTCCTTTTTGTGCCTCTTTACGAGTGGGATATATTTGGGACAGAGCAGGATCAGATTATGGTCCGCCTTGCCCAAACTTGGCAAACCTCTGGACATATACGCATCCTTGACCTTAGTGTAACAATGGTTGAGGACCGTTTCCCCCCTTGTGTTACACTTGACATGTTGATAATAGTGTGACCCACTTGACTTTATGATACAATGGTTAAAATCCCCCGTTATCACAACAAACGCGTCAGGCGACGCAGACTCGGATGCTTGTATCTCCTCGGCCGCCTCCTTAGACACATTTCTATGGGCACATAAACTGCCATCACAACCACATGTGAATATTCACGAGGGATATAATATGGGCGAACACTGACAGTCATTATCTCAGAGTTTGGGGTACAAGTATGTGTCTTAATGGACATATTATTTGGGTGACAATATTCCTCATTCACATACACCATAAGTCCACCGCCTCCTTTCTTCCCCGAATCCGCTGTTCTATCCCCTCGAAAAGTTTTAAATCCATCCATCGCCACTAGTTCATCAGTGTGATTTCTGTTGAGCCAAATTTCGGTAAAGACCATCAAACTTATTGATCTATATTCGTGGAGAAACAGGGCATTGGCTCTCAGTTTGTCCATTTTTGTTTTCCCAAGAATGTATTAGTTACACTGTCATAATGTTGTAATGACAACAAGTCTTATCCATGATATCTTAATGACAAATACAATTGGAACCACTTTGACGTCAAAATATGTATTAGTTACACTGTCATAATGTTGTCATGACAGCAAGCCTTATCCATGATATCTTAATGACAAATACAATTGGAACCACTTTGACGTCAAAATATGTATTAGTTACACTGTCATAACAGTGTCATGACACCCAGTTTTGTGAAATATCCTGTCACATCTATCTGACCAAGTGCTATAATTGGTCTCTAACCTTGCACATCTAATTATAATAATCATTAGTTACAATCATTAGTTTCATGAATACAAAAAGAGGTGGATTTTCTGTTTATGTCAAGTTGTTATGACAAAGACATCCTCTGGTAATGTCATCCTGGTTAATGTCAAGTTGTCATTACAAAGACATCCCAAACTAATTTAATGTCAACTTGTCATGACCAAGACAACTTCTGGTAATGTCACTTTGATTAATGTCAAGTTGTCATAATCAAGACAACCCAAACAATGTCAACTTGCCATGACAAAAACCGAATGACACTTAATGACAGAAGTCATAAACGTTTATGACTTGTTTATAAGGTTTATGATACGTTCATGACAGTGTCATGTCACGATTATGATTAAGACGTTACTTATTAAAAATGTCAAACTCAACTTTTCTACTGAAATAGATGCCTACTTGCATCTGCAACAGACTGTGAGTGCAAATTACTACACATATACAACATAATTAAATAGTATGTATAATGTGCTACCAAGGTATAAAGGTAAAGCAGCCTTAAGTTATCCAAACAGTGTTGTCGTATAGCTTTTGTTGTGCTCTGAAAGATGGGCTAGGGGGAAAAAAAGTATCTGTTATTATTGGCCTGTTGGCCTTATTACTAAAACTAGACCGTCAAAGAGGTCTGGATTGTGGTTTAATAATGAAACATGCCTGCAGAAGATTGGAAACACAAATGTGTAAATCCAAACAGGATGTTTTCTACCTCTCGTGGCACGACTGCGTAACAAATTACAAGCATGCTCTGTCCACTGCCAAAGCATGCTATTTTTCCTGCTTCAAGTAACATTGCATAACATTAGTGATTTGGCACCCCTACAGTTTCAGAGTGCAAATCATTTATGCACCGCTGTCGTAAATACGGACAGCTGTAAATTTGTTATGATTACATTACTCATGGTCAAAAACTAGTAAAAACCTTCAAAAGAACACAGCTAAACATCACGCAAGTGCAACAACACACAACATAGTGTAATTGAAAAAAGTTGGGCGGCTGTGGCTTAGGTGGTAGAGTTGTCGTCTACCAATCAGAAGGTTGGCGGTTCGATCCCTGGCCCTACAGTTCCATGTCAAAATGTCCTTGGGCAAGACACTGAACCCTGAATTGCTCCCGATGCTGCTCCATCAGAGTGTAAATGTGTGTGAATGTTTATCTGATGACCTTGTACGGCAGCCTCGATCACATTGTGTGAATGGTGAATGGTTCCTGTACTATGTTAAAGCGCTTTGAGTAGTCGTTAAGACGACAAAAGCGCTATATAAATACAAATTAATTTCTGTTCTAAGAACAACGGCATGTAGGCTAGCCATCTACTAAGCAGTATGTGTTTGTGTGTGGTAATGAGTGTTTCCATATATCTAGTGTCATCATTGCCGTGGATTGCCAAGAACAGTCCAGTCACCACCGTTTGTCTATTACCAAAATAAAACCACTCAACTGGGAATACTGGCCTGTGGTGTCTCTCCATAACACAAAGCAAGATCCCACCTGTTACAATAGCAAGCCAGCTAATATTACTTACTAATCCGACAGCAACATGGCCAGCTCACCGTTTGTCTTGTAGCCTTTTATTTTGCAAAGCTCTCACCAACTACTTAAAGACAGTCCAACATTTAGTCCCGCTCAACGGGCTCTGCGGTTTTGTTAGTTACTTAGTTAAGAATCTTGGTCTTACGTTCGATTTACCCTCTCTTTTAATCAGCACATCAAAGATATTGCCAAGATTGCCTTCTTTCATCGCAACATAACTAAAATCAGGTCTTTTTTATCCATTGCTGATGCAGAGATCCTAAATCAAGCCTTTGTATCATCCAGACTGGATTATTATAACGTTTTGTTGTGAGGCCTGCCATGCTCTAGTACTTAAACTATAAATTGTTCAGAATGCTACAGTAAGAATTTTAACTAAAACTAGAAAATTTGACCAGATTATAACATTGTTAGCTTCCCTTTATTGGTGTTATGGTTTTGGTGTTTTGTTTTATTTTGGTAGTCTGTTTTTCTGTTTTGTATTTTGCTCCGTTTGCTGTTTTATTTTGACGGTCTGGTTTTCTGTCTTGTCTTGTTTTACTTCCTGTCTTTTGGTTTTTCTCATTCTTTTGATTGCCTGATGTTTTCCACCTGTTTCCCAGCCCTTGTGTCACCTGCCTCTTGTTACCTCGTTACCCTCTGTACTTAGTCTTTTTGTTCCCCTTGTCCTGTGTCAGATCATTGTGTGTTTTGGCTCCAGTTTGTATTTCATTTTGTCTGTCTTCCCGGTTTGTGTTAGAATGTTTGTTTTACTTGGACTTTATTTTTGGATTCCCGTTTTGCCTGCTTGTTTCCAGGACTCTTTTGTTTTTTGTGCATTTTTTTTGAGTTAATTAAAACAATAAAACTATCCTCAGTTTCCGCCTCTGCATTATGGGTCCGCATTGTCTCCAGCCATCCATAACAATTGGTTCCCTATTCATGTCAGATCAGACTTTACGGTGCTTCTGATGACTTACAAAATTGTAAATGGGCACACACCTCTACTACCTGTCTGATCTCCATAAACCTAAATTTCCAGTCTGTCCCAGAGTTAAAAAGAAGTCAGCGGGCCACAGGGTCTTTTCCTGTCGTGCCCACTTGTAATGAACATCAGACAGTCTGATTCTGATGAGGCCCTTTTAAATCCAAACTCAAAACTCAACTTTTTGCCTTTCAATTAGTTGTTTATTCTTGGCAGGTCAGTCTCAATGTACAAAGTATAATTAAAGCCTAGTAGTTATAGTCCTGCTAGTCTATATTGATGACATTTCATTTACAGGATTGTTCAGGTGCTGCCGAAAATTTCGCTATTCCCTCATTTCAGCCAGATGTCCGTCCCCTTCCTCTGTCTCTGTGTTGGCGTTCCAAACTCTGGTGGATTTGTGAGGACTATGGTTAACTGCTCCTCAGATCTCTGCAGGGTAAATCCAGACAGCTAGCTAGACTATCTGTCCAATCGGAGTTTTCTGTTGCACGACTAAAACTACTTTTGAACGTACACATGTTCCACCAAAACAAGTTCCTTCCTGAGACTATTTAGAAGAGGCACCATCATTGTGCTTGGCACTTAACGCCTCCAAGACGATTGGGATTGGTTTAAAGAAATGGCAATAAACCAGAGCATGTTTTTCCCATCCCAGAATGCTGTGTGGACTAGCCAGACCCTCCCCTGCAGCGCTGTGGAGGAAGGTCTGGCAATGGGAGACTATAGTCCTGGGCCAATGTTTCTCAGTAACCCAATGTTGTTTGTGTCACACAGGCACCTTTGTGTGCTTTTCCTTCTCTCTCTGTCTCTCTCTCTCTCCCTCTCTGTCTCTCTCTCTCTGTCTCTCTCTCTCTCCCTCTCTGTCTCTCTCTCTCTCTCTCTCTCTGTCTCTCTCGCTCTCTCTCTCTCTCTCTCTCTCCTCGGTGCCTCATTCCACATGTTGGAGCTGGATCTCCATCCTCCAGGAGATTCAGCCTCCCTGCCTGTTTCTCTCACCCTCTCTGTGTCTGTTTCATTCTCCTATATGCGTGAATGATGTGCTTCAGTTTAAATCTTGTGTGTTTGTGTAGCCAGACCTGTTCCAGGTTACATGGTGAAGGGAAGGTTCTGTAGCTCAGGCTCTGGCTGTTCGACATCCTCCTGGATCCTCATTTTACATATTTTGACAAATGGATTGTCTATATTGTAATTTTATTACATTGGTCTATTCTGTACACACAACATCTGTTGCATGTCTGGCCATCCTCGGAGAGGGATCCACTTCTGAGGTTTCTTCCATTTCCCCCCCCAGTGTAATGGGTTTGTATGGGGAGTTTTTTTCCTTATCCGAAGCGAGGGTCAAAGGACAGATGGTGTCGCATGCTGATACAGACTGTATGATATTGGGTTATATAAATTAAATTGACTTGACTTGAATCAGCATGTGCCAAGCGTGGCCATAACATCTAGCATGAGTGCCAGAGAAAACTTTGAAATATCTAAACTTTAATAATAAAATAATCCAAAATGAGAAGCCTTTTTATTAGTGCATAATTCAGGCTCATTGATTATTTATTAAAGCGGCTGGGGGCTGACTGCAGTCTGAAAGGTTATATAGCAATATTCCCGCTACAGAAATAACCCAGAAGTTGGAGGGACGATAGAGTTTGGATTTAAATGAAGCCACCATGGGTCTGAGCTGGATGGGCTCTCTGTCTTTCTAGCATATCATCTCATTGACAACTAAGTCTCTATCTTATTATCTTAATTTTTGTGCTTTCTTTATCCTTAATTCAAACCTGTTTGTGTCTGTAGTCTGTCTTTCCCTGCCTCAGTATTTTTGTCTTCCTCTAAATCATCTTTACTGCTCTTCCACTCCCATTATGCCACTGTGTTACAGGAACTCATAGAAATGATATGTAGTGTATTGATGTTGGTAATTTAACTTACAGAAGTGGTCTCATAACTTCACCTGATTTAATAAAGAAAAAACACATGTACGTTATTTCCTATGATTCCTAGAAATAACTGTGTGATACATTTTACTTGTCCTTGTTTGTGAAGCCCTTTTTAACATAGTTTTGAAAGGTGCTATAAAAAAGTTATTATTAACCTGGTACTAATTACAGGTAAAATAGACCACATTTTCAGTTATTTTAGTCAGTTGTCTTGATTTTAAAAGCCGGTGATTTTAAGAAGAATATCCTTAATAGTGATAGAATGAAAGAACTGCCCCTTTAAACACAAGTATATATTTATTCATCATTATTTTTTTAATGGAAACTTTATTCATCATATGTGTTAAGTGCTATGCTTGCATGCAGACAAATTGCACGTAGTTCAGCAGACATGCTGAGTATCACATCCTGGACTGGTAATTCAGTCATTACTTCCTGTTTTGTAAACTTGCCTCTTGTCTCGTTTCAGATATTTCACTTCAGGTCCTTATCTTTCCCACCTGTGTTAAAAGGCTCGTTGGAGATGAGTCAGGCCTGCGTAGAATCGATCACCAGCGATCACCCAGTGCATGCTGGTTAGATGTGTCTGACTTGATCCCAACTTGCTCTGACATCTTGCACACGTGGGCAACGATAACCTCACGAGATCGAGGCGGCCGCAGGTTTGAGACCCAGGCAGCGCATTTGCTTTCCACCGACTGCAAGACCCAGAGCATGATGGGAAACGCCTGGCTCTCAGCTGATCTAACAGCTGATTGGTTCAGAACTGACTCAACAATATATTTGAATTGGAGGGATTTTAATTGCTAATTGTCTGACTTATAGGTACAGGTGCTGGTCATATAATTAGAATATCATAAAAAGTTGATTTATTTCAGTAATTCCATTCAAAAAGTGAAACTTGTATAATGTATACATTCATTCCACACAGACTGATATATTTCAAGTGTTTATTTCTTTTAATTTTGATGATTAGAACTGACAACTAATGAAAACCCCAAATTCAGTATCTCAGAAAATTAGAATATTGTGACAAGGTTGAATATTGAAGACACCTGGTGCCACTCTAATCAGCTGATTAACTCAAAACACCTGCAAAGGCCTTTAAATGGTCCCTCAGTCTAGTTCTCTAGGCTACACAATCATGGGGAAGACTGCTGACTGGACAGCTGTCCAAAAGACGACCATTGACACCTTGGACGAGGAGGGCAAGACACAAAAGGTCATTGCTAAAGAGGCTGGCTGTTCACAGAGCTCTGTGTCCAAGCACATTAATAGAGAGGCCAAGGGAAGGAAAAGATGTGGTAGAAAAAAGTGTACAAGCAATAAGGATAACCGCACCCTGGAGAGGATTGTGAAACAAAACCCATTCAAAAATGTTGGGGGGTTTCACAAAGAGTGGACTGCAGCTGGAGTCAGTGCTTCAAGAAGCACCACGCACAGACGTATGCAAGACCTGGGTTTCAGCTGTCGCATTCCTTGTGTCAAGCCACTCCTGAACAAGACACAGCGCCAGCCGTCTACCAGGAAGTTTTAGAGCACTTCATGCTTCCTGCTGCACCAACTTTATGGAGATGCAGATTTCATTTTCCAGCAGGACTTGGCACCTGCACAGTGCCAAAGCTGCCAGTACCTGGTTTAAGGACCATGGTATCCCTGTTCTTAACTAAATTGACCTAATAGGTGCTGGTCATATAATTAGAATATCATGAAAAAGTTGATTGGTCAGTAATTCCATTCAAAAAGTGAAATTTGTATATTATATTCATTCATCACACACAGTGACATATTTCAAGTGTTTTTCTTTTAATTGTGATGATTATAACTGACAACTAATGAAAATCCCAAATTCAGTATCTCAGAAAATTAGAATATTACTTAAGACCAATACAAAAAAGGATTTTTAGAAATGTTGGCCAACTGAAAAGTATGAACATGAAAAGTATGAGCATGTACAGCACTCAATACTTAGTTGGGGCTCCTTTTGCCTGAATGACTGCAGCAATGCGGCATGGCATGGAGTGGATCAGTCTGTGGTCCTGCTCAGGTGTTAGGAGAGCCCAGGTTGCTCTGATAGTGGCCTTCAGCTCTTCTGCATTGTTGGGTCTGGAGCATCGCATCATCCTCTTCACAATACCCCATAGATTTTCTATAGGGTTAAGGTCATGCGAGTTTGCTGGCCAATTAAGAACAGGGATACCATGGTCCTTAAACCAGGTACTGGTAGCTTTGGCACTGTGTGCAGGTGCCAAGTCCTGTTGGAAAATGAAATCTGCATCTCCATAAAGTTGGTCAGCAGCAGGAAGCATGAAGTGCTCTAAAACTTCCTGGTAGACGGCTGCGTTGACCCTGGACCTCAGAAAACACAGTGGACCAACACCAGCAGATGACATGGCACCCCAAACCATCACCGACTGTGGAAACTTTACACTGGACTTCAAGCAACGTGGATTCTGTGCCTCTCCTCTCTTCCTCCAGACTCTGGGACCTTGACTTTCCAAAGGAAATGCAAAATGTACTTTCATCAGAGAACATAACTTTGGACCACTCAGCAGCAGTCCTGTCCTTTTTGTCTTTAGCTCAGGCGAGACACTTCTGACGCTGGGTCTTGTTCAGGAGTGACTTGACACAAGGAATGCGACAGCTGAAACCCAGGTCTTGCTTACGTCTGTGCGTGGTGGTTCTTGAAGCTCTGACTCCAGCTGCAGTCCACTCTTTGTGAATCTCCCCCACATTTTTGAATGGGTTTTGTTTCACAATCCTCTCCAGGGTGCGGTTATCCCTATTGCTTGTACACTTTTTTCTACCACATCTTTTCCTTCCCTTCACCTCTCTATTAATGTGCTTGGACACAGAGCTCTGTGAACAGCCAGCCTCTTCAGCAATGACCTTTTGTGTCTTGTCCTCCTTGTGCAAGGTGTCAATGGTCGTCTTTAGGACAGCTGTCCAGTCAGCAGTCTTCCCCATGATTGTGTAGCCTACAGAACTAGACTGAGGGACCATTTAAAGGCCTTTGCAGGTGTTTTGAGTTAATCAGCTGATTAGAGTGGCACCAGGTGTCTTCAATATTCAACCTTGTCACAATATTCTAATTTTCTGAGATACTGAATTTGGGGTTTTCATTAGTTGTCAGTTATAATCATCAAAATTAAAAGAAATAAACACTTGAAATATATCAGTCTGTGTGGAATGAATGAATACATTATACAAGTTTCACTTTTTGAATGGAATTACTGAAATAAATCAACTTTTTCATGATATTCTAATTATATGACCAGCACCTGTATAAATATAATCATTAACCTAAAATGAACCAAAACACAAGTTAACACCTTAATGTCCTTCAAGCTCAACCATCTGTAACATCAACACTAAATGTAACCCTTTCTATAGACTACATTACATAACTACATTACACAGTACAGGGATTCAAATCAAGGGTCACTGTAAAATGCCACAGGATCCAATAAAGAGACATTTTTCGAACACAACAAAGCCTTCAGTCCCCTTCGTCCCCAAAAAAACAAAAAACAGCCTTCAGCTACCTTCGTCCCCTCATATTTGTCTCTCTTGTGCAAAGCACAAATGTAGGAAGCCGATTGTACATGATATCAAATATAACACAGCCTGACCAAGGACAGGATACTTTTTCCTGTTATTATTTTGTTAATAATAGCTCTTGGTTTTGGCTGTATTATTTGTGTGTTCTTCAACAATTACTCTTAAGAAATGTTATGTTTATTGTACCCCCCCAACTGTTAAAATTATGAAATTTACGCCCATTCTCCTGCGTCACCCCTCGCCTACACCAAACAAAGTATTTCCAGTAAGTGAGAACGCGTCTGACACGGACAATCTCGTGTAATTTGGGCTATGTCCAGACCTGGTATTTATCTGATATATATCTGATATTTGTCAGATATTGTCTGGGGTTTATATTAGAAAGCATCTGTAGACACATTCTCCATAGGAAACCTGTTACACCATCATATAAATAATAACATCACAACAGTAATTAGTTATATTACAATATTACTGTCTCTGAATTGTAATACACTACTTTTGCGTTCCTTTTGAGTTACTTTCACCATAATAACCGCGGAAGTATAGGCTATGACTTGGCAGGTAGCTTGTGAATTTCACCACCGGATCAACAGTCTCATCTTTATCCACTTTAATACATCATAATTATTTATTCATAATATTTTGTATAATTAATCTGAATCTGCAAAGTAAAGCTAAAAAAATAAATAGTGAAATAAAACGTACAATAGGCCTACTTGACAGTATAAAGTAGGATAATGAAAAGTATCTCCCTTATTGTATTGAAGTATAGTATAGTATTTCCACCGCTGATAAATGTAACACTAATATTTACATGTAGCAAGCCAGACAATAAGTCCCGAACATGTTTATATCTGTCAGTTGCTCAGACACATGGCTATCTGCGCTGACGGGCCGTTACCGTTTGGGACACAGGTATTGTCCGTACCGTCTCTAGTTCTGGCTCTGAACGGGAACAGTGACGGGACAGCACCTCGTTTCAAAGCAGCGTAATAATTCCATCTAGGCCTAGGTATGTCCATCTCGCAAATGTAGAATCAGTCTAGCGGTCATCTCAACCATCGAATCCCTGCACCAGATAACGTTACTTTTACTCTCAGACTTTTTTTTTTCTGTGCCGAAATGTTTCGCGGTGTTGGTGAATTCTTAACAAATCACCAGTTAATTTCGGGTTAAATGCATTGTGACTCACATTACTGAGATTGTAACTGGTCTAATATTACCAAAATGTTATTAGTAATGCATTATATTACTGCGTTACAGCAAAAAGAAATACATTACTTTTTTAATGTGTTACTCCCATCACTGGTAACATAGAATTCAGCATTCTGAAATTGAGAGCTGTATTCAGACAGCTGGGTTTTACTTGGTGTAGGGTTAGCAAAGTCGCAGAGGCCTTTCAGCTTCAGCTGGCTCTGTGTTTAATGAGCTTAAAGCGGACCCAGATTGTGGTCTCTTTCATCCCTGTAGCAGTCAGTGCAGCCAGTTAGCTCACTGAAGCAAGGAAACCCCCCTTTACACACAGTCCTCTCTTTATTTCCCCGGTCTCCATCTCTGTACCTCTCTCTGTCTGTTTCTCTACCTAGTCCAGTTGTTTCTTCTGTCGGATCTGCTCAGCGTTGGCAATGATTTTGCTCCTCTGCCTTCTGGCTGTCAAGGCACTGCCTTGGTACTTCCTGCTGCTGCTTCATTAGCTGCCGTTGCCTCTGTATCGATACACAAAGAAGGGATAGACACTCACACGCAAACACAGGGTTTACACCAGAGCTCTGTCTCTAAAATATGTCATATATGGAACAGAGCTTAGAGCTTAGAAATGCAGGGCAGTGCTTCTGCAGTTGTCATGGGTTAGAACTGCCAGACCGGATGATCTGTTTTGGGGGAAAGTAATTATTCTTTCTTCCCATTCTGTAGCATTGACAAGCCCTTGACCAAGACCCTTATTGCAGAGATGCCAGTGGCTGTGGTACTGGACATCTCTCTGGAGTGAATATGTCTAAGTCTCTAACTGTACAGCCAGGCTCTGCCAAAATATTTAGCTCAAATATGATATTTGCCCTTTCTGTAAATCTTAGCACATGAGAGCAAAGTGCAATAATACATCAGCACTTTTTGCATCTAGCAGTTTAATTTCTACAGTCACTTTTTAACTTGTATTATCTGTACGGTCATATGCAGGGTGCGATTTGTGAAAAAAGCGGGGGGGTTTTGATCATGTACAACAAAACAAAACATGCAAGAATTGAATCCCCCTTTCAATACCACGGATACCACTCGACCAGCCATGCCAAAACACTTATTTATGAACTTTATGAATATTCAATGGAACAATCTCAAAATGAAAACAAAATACCTTCACTCAGGAAACACTCGTTCGTCCTCTGGAGTGTTTTAATCCAAACCACCACCTTTTTCCTAAACTTACCTAGTCGTCATCGCAGCATGACTCACACGGCAATCTCCACTGCCAGGGCCCCTGAAAGGACCGTCATCTGGCGGTGCCTGTACCCGGCTCACAGTCACCTGTTGGCGGCTAAACAACTGCTGCTGGTATCCGGCGTCCCGGAGCTCTGTAGAGGCTAAATACAACCAGCAACGGTTGCTCGGATTTTATCATTCTATGGCACTAAAGACTGTTCATGTTACAGCGCTTTAGTTAGTTTAAAATAGGCTACTTCTATGTTAGGTTTATAATTGATATATGATAGGCTATTGGTGAAGTAGCATTGATCACTTTGAGGGGGGTTACATTTTGTAAAAATTATTCAGCAGAGGCAGGGATATGTAGACCTGAAAGGGGAAATCCCACGCATCCCCCCCATCACATCACACCCTGGTCATGTGTGTCCTTCCTTCATGTCCTAAGATGTCTTATGTTGATCTTATGTTGATTTTATGTTGATTTCATGTTGATTGTAGAATGGTTTCTCTGTGACATGTTTGTGTTGTGAAGCAACAGATTGTAGCACTATGCCCAAGACATATTTTCCTACGGGGACAATAAAGTGTATTCTTTTTTATTCTATTCTGCTGTTCCATTTTCAGATAGATTCATATGGCATGTGTTAAACTGTGTGAACAACTGTAAGAAATGAGAGGATGAATAAAAAGACTGAAGAAAAGCTATGAGACAGAAGGCTAGGGATCAAAGAGCAGCAGAGAAAAGTGATGTAATTTCTTCTGTCTAATAAGCCCCAACCCCTGTCCTTCCATTCATCTTAAGGAGGAGACGAGGACAGGCAAGTGGTGAGAGACTGCCATACTGATGTAGTTGAAAGGGCTAATGATCTTCGTTAGTGCCCAGATCAGGTGTCCCTTGGGCTGGCTGTGCTCCAAGACTGGGCCGCGGTCTGTACCAAGGCCCTATGGGTGGTGAATATTTTTTAACAAAATAAAGTCCACTACTTTGGACAAAAAGAGGAAGCTGGTGGAGTTAGTTTTCAGAACATTAAAAAAAGTTTTGGACACATAGGTTAGGCTGATTTCTTGGACATTTACTTTCTGCCTGCTTTTTCACACAATCGACAAAACTACATCTAAAATGTTTGGATTGATATAAAAGAGTAACTACGCCAGGGCTAAAAATCCAACTAGCGCTGCCATTTAGCACTTCCTTTATGCTATTGCAGCAGGTGCAGATTAAAGCTACATATTTTAATTAGAAAACTTCTCCATTTGTAATTAATGCCATAGTGCGCAACTATTTTATATTAATGAACGTCTGTTACATTCAAGTCATTGCCATATGAGTTGCTACAAAGCTAATTAAGACTAAGAGCTCCACACAACTCTCTCTGGATTTCTCAGTATGGTTATGTTTACAAAATGGTGTAGTCCGGCGACAAAGTATGTGTTAGGCCTGCTGCTCCTAGGTAGCTTCTCTGTCTCTCCTCTCTCCCTCCCCTCTGTCTGTCCTAATTACAGGAGTGGAGTCTGGTGTGCGGGAGTCAGGGTTCCAGCTGCCTCTTATTTACCACAATCAACCTCTGCTTCATCTACCTGGTAAGCCCTCCACTCTGCGTCAGATAATAGTCAAGACGGCCACAGTCTCTTGTGCCTCAGCTACTATTGGAACCTGACTCCTGCTACCGCTTTACTCCTGCCATCCACTGGACCAGAACCACCACCACTGGACCTCACCACTAGCCGGCCTACTGTCTTCCTCTGACGGACCCGCTTCTTCCCAGAATCCTCCGGACCTGTCCTCCACCCTGGAAACTTGGACTTGCTTCTCTTCCCCCCGAAACCTGGACTTGATACTTTGAACTAAGTACTTTGAAATAAACCTGGTTATGTTAAAAGAGAGGTTCTCGCTTTGCCAGACCATCTACATGCTGCGGAGCAGAGGAAAGTCTGGCTAGTCCACACAGCATTCTGGGATGGGAGAAAAACGTGTTCTGGTTAATTGGCATTTCTTTAAACCAATCACAATCGTCTTGGGTGGCACTGAGCTCCAGATGGAGCCGCTGTAAAATAGTCGTGCAACAGAAAACTCAGATTGGACAGATAGTCTAGCTAGCTGTCTGGATTTACCCTGCAGAGATCTGAGGAGCAGTTAACCATAGTCCTCACAAATCCACCAGAGTTTAAAATTCCAACACAGAGAAAGAGGAAGGAAAATGCATGCATCCGGCGGAATTTGGAATGGACGCTTGGGCAGTGGCTGTCAGCGTCAGATACGACACAAACATCACCCTTCAGCATGTGTGTAGAACGCACTGAGCAGATCAGCAGCTATGCAGCGCTTGAAGATGATGTAGTATTAAGAGCGACAACTATAGGGAGTAGTATGAAAGCCCAAAATTCCGCCTGGGAAGTTTGGTTAGGGTGGTAGATGAGTCAAACAACACAGGACTTTCACCCTGGAGACCGGGGTTCTTGTCCTGCTTGTCATGTTTACTAAGATATTTTATTTTATACCTAAGAAGAAATAAAATATCACTTATAAAACATTCTGTATGTAATAACATATAATCACATTTTGTGGTCAGTTAAATAAACCTTACTATAATTATAAAAATGCTCCCAAGATCTCATGAAATTACCATGTTCATTAGCATTTGATAGCACTTACAGACACTAACATGAAAAATCAGGGGATTGAAAATCAATACAGCATAGTATCGCGATATTATCCCTGGCAATACTGAATCGATACATGGACACCAATCTTTCGATCGATCTTTTATTATAAAAATGAGAATTTAACGTTTTGGTACAAGAATAACAAAATCAACTGCTTTTTCAGTCGACTAGATGGTGCAGTGGAGGTTTTTTTCCCGGTGTGGTCAGAAAGGGTGGCCGTCAGCGTGCATGTGGAAGTTGGTATAAATAAATAATGTAATAAATTGCAATAGATCGCAAATGATTTCCCGATTCTGATTCACAAGGTCCGGATTAGATTACATTTCCGATTTGATTCTATATAAATTAGGCTAGGGAAATTTCAGTTAGTTATTTCAGTTTTGCTTGGATATAAAAGAGATTCTCAGAGAACTTATGCTGGAAATTGTACAAGCAGGAGGCAACTCTAAAATGTTTGTTATAATGCTCCAGGTTAAGAATTAAGAATTGACCCCCAAAAAGTTTGTTTAAAGTACTTTTTTCTTATACATCCATGGTGAAAAGGCATATATTAAAAGATTGAGTTTTGGATTTTATGAATCTGTATCAGATCACTCAAACAAAGATTGATTTAATTGGAGAATCAATTATTTTAACCCAGCCCTAATCGCAATATGTATAAAATAATATTGTACCGTGACATAAGTATATTGATAATATCATATCGTTGGGCAGGGACGGACTGGGGCTAAAACACAGCCCTGGACTTAAATAGGCCCATCATCTGGCCATTCGCCCCTAGCCGTGTGCAACAGACACTAGCCAGGATGTCCTGATACTATGCCACAATACTGTAGCCTATCAGACAAGGTATTCACAGCAAATAACATCTCAAAACCAATGATGATAATTGGGCTTGTGTTTATTAATGAAGCCTCAGCCTTCAAATAAAAACAAAAAATGTACAATGCCATTACATCTGCATTGAAAATAAAATACAAATAATGAAACGTCACTGGCTACAGAAACGCCAAATTACACAAACTTGTAATTATAAAACAATACAGAGTATTATTGACAACACTTTCAGAGATAAAGTAGGGTACTTGCTGTACCTGAACATGGGGATTAGATATAGTGTAGACCTATACCAAAACTACACTGAGTGTTAGTTACTATATACTATAACTTATAACTATTCAAATATAATGTAAGCAAATTTAATGTTGGGGAAGTAAACGTTTCTTGAGAAGGGCACTATTCTCAGCAACTCTCTATTATAAGGTCATTGTCAAGGGACATGAGGATGTCCTTCTCTGTGGCCATTAACATGAATGTTTCCAGGTGTTTCCCCTGAGAATTTCTGCTCCTTAAGCGATTTTTAATGTACTTCAGTACAGAGAAACTTCTCTCACAAGCTACCTGTGTCACAGGCAGAGTGAGACGAAATGTGTAGCCTAAGCCAAGGATGTGATAGTCATCAGTCAGGAGCATTGAATAACCTATTTAATATTTTGTCAATGTCATATTACACTTTTGATTCATATTAAGGCTATGAAATGATGAAAATGACTAGGCCCTATCAATTTTGTCTGTGAAGCTTTCACAAACTACCACCTGGGGCCCGTTCCAGGAAGGAGGTTTAACAAACTCTGAGTCTAACCCTGATCTCTGAGTTGATTTACCCTGAGATGGAAACTTTTCGGTTCCAGAACAGCTGATATGAGTTGGTTAAATCAACTCAGAGTAGGTTCACGGGCGTGCACCACCACAATAAAAAGGCAGCATGAATGGACCCATGATACTACGATTCACCATGGTAACAACCACAAACAAACTGTTGGCGGAAATACTCATGCGCACATACAGCGAGTTTGAACATGTATTTATATGTATTTCGTTAAAAAAGCAACACAGCGGCTGCTGCAAAAGAGAGAGCATTTGCGTGGGAGAAAATTGCTGCTAGAGTAAATGCGTATATTCCAATATATTTAATCATAAGTATAGCCTAATATTACTGGTGAAATGATACTGAACCTATAATCTATTTCATTTAGGTGCAATACTGCAGGCGAAAAAGTACTACACCTACTAATCCCACTCAGCAGCACCATCATTAACAGAATTATAATTCATAATCTTTTATTGAAGGGTTTACATCATTTACCTGCAATACTGTGGAACTCCTTTTTAATGGCTCTTACTGGTTTGTGTCCAGGGAACACTACAAAAACGTTTAAAACACGCTTCAGAGTGATTCTTCTGACAGCGCTTTGCTACAGTGGCTTTACTAAAATGCTCCGCATCACCAGTGTTGTAAAGAAAACTTCCGTTTGCATAAAAATGTAATGTGACACAATCTGCTGGGATGTAGAGCATGACCACGATGGGTGACGTTAGTGATGTGAGAACGGATGAGGTTATGTAGACTACATAACTGATAGACTGGGAAGAAAAACCATACCGCTCAAATAGGTAGGCTAGTATCTGGAAATGAAAATGCATCTATAGTCGGGGCCTCAATATCATCTCCAGACGTATGTTTAACTCCCTGAGAAGTAATACAGCTTCTTCATCAACGGGATCGTCGACACAAGGAAATGCCATGTTTTGAGAAAAAAACATTTTATAGTCTGCCTAACACGGTTAATAAACCAACCCTGTTTTTTTATTCATGCAGATAACAAACTGGTCTAAAATGAGCCTGATACAGACTGAATGAATGAATGAGGAAATGAAAGAGAGCTGTGTCAGAGGGAGGAGACTGAGAGAAGAAAACCTGCTCCCAACCAGGTTAGGTTCACAGGCTCAGTTACCATAGTAACTGAATCTGAGGTTAAGTTACCATAGTAACTTACTCTGAGGTTAAGTTACCATAGTAACTGACTCTGAGGTTAAGTTACCTCTCTTTCTGAAACAGAAAACCCAGACTTTCCCTCATCTCAGGGTTAAAGGGGTGATAGAATGCAAAACCAATGTTACCTTGTCATAGTTGAATAACGACAGTTCGGTGGGTGAATAGGACATACATAGAAGACCAAAATCCTATTGATACCTCTTTACTATGAAAATCTCACATTTTGAAACTGCCGCTGAAAATGGGCGAATCTGAACAAAGCTAAAAGTTGTCGTAAGCATCTTTTTTTTTATTAATTTCTGTGGGTCATCATAATTTGGCTCCAGGAATTACATCAAATAAAGGCAAAACAACAATTAAAAAAAAATAAAAAATAAAAATAGAGAAAAAGAAAAGACAGATTTTAAAGTGTTATCAAAATCAGAGTTTCATCAAAATTTCATCTCCACTTTTTACACACTATGCTTCCCTCAATACTTATTGATTATATCAACCCACCCCCACCAACCCACCCTACCATCCGCCCACCTCTCCCACCACCGTCCCCATTTACCTGCACATTGCTGGTCCTCATTCACCACAGATCTCTCTCACACACACACACACACACACACACACACACACACACACACAAATAAGTAAATTAAAATAATGAAGGGGGTTCTAAAGACATGCTCTAGAGGGCATTATAAATTTGGCTCCATTGGCTATCAAATAGTTTCTTTTTATTTTTGTCCTCTGATATTGATCTTTCAATACACACATAATACTTCATTAGGGCCTTCCAATTCTCTATTGAAGGTGCTTCCTTATTTTTCCAATTTTGCAATATCAATTTTTTAAAGATAAGAGAAGAAAAAAGTATCTGCCAACTAGTTGGATATCTTATTCCCTCTATATCTTGAAATATACACATTTTTGGAGAGAATATGATTTTTCTGTTAGTATACTTAGATAACTAAATCTCTATACTCTCCCAAGTTTTCTTAATTCCTTTGCAGTACCAAAAGGCATGCATAAGGGAGTCACCATATAGATTACATTTTAAACATATATCTGATGATGTATTATCAATCTTGTTTATTTTATCTCTAGTGTAATATATTCTTTTCATTATCTTAAACTGTATTAGACGCAGATTTTCGTTAGTAGTTAATTTGTATGTAAGTGACAAGCTTTCTTTCCATTTTTCTTTAACGTCAACCCCTAGGTCTTCCGTCCATTTATTGTATATACTTTGTAATAATTCATCACTGCTTTCCATGCTTATCAGTAAATTGTACATAGAGCCGATCAACCTCCTTTTTTTGTTGCTTTGGCTTAATATGTTAGACATTTCAGGGCTGATGTTCTTTTCCAAGTCAAAATGGCAGGTAATCCAGTTTTTCAGTTGCATATACCAAAATAATTTTCCATCTTTTAGGTTATATTTACTTTTTAATTCACTAAATGGTGCAACAGTGTCATAGTTTGTGACATCTGACAACTGCTTGATTCCACCTTTTATCCATGTTTCCCAGTAAAGCTGCGTGCTCTGTATTTTTATTGATGGATTGCTCCAAATATGTATATGCCTGGGACGCCCTATTTCCTGATGAAGAATTTTTTTAAATTTTATTCCAGGCCTTTAATGTACTATTAATAACAGTTTGTTGATTTAATGTTTCATCCATCCATCTTCGTCCGCTTATCCGGGGTCGGGTCACGGGGGTAGCAGCTCCAGCAGGGGACCCCAAACTTCCCTTTCCCGAGCCACATTAACCAGCTTCAACTGGGGGATCCCGAGGCGTTCCCAGGCCAGGTTGGAGATATAATCCCTCCACCTAGTCCTGGGTCTTCCCCGGGGCCTCTTCCCAGCTGGACGTGCCTGGAACACCTCCCTAGGGAGGCGCCCAGGGGGCATCCTTACCAGATGCCCGAACCACCTCAACTGGCTCCTTTCGACGCGAAGGAGCAGCTGCTCTACTCCGAGCTCCTCACGGATAACTGAGCTTCTCACCCTATCTCTAAGGGAGACGCCAGCTACCCTCCTGAGGAAACCCATTTCGGCCGCTTGTACCCTGGATCTCGTTCTTTCGGTCATGACCCAGCATTCATGAGCATAGGTGAGGGTAGGAACAAAAACTGACCGGTAGATTGAGAGCTTTGCCTTCTGGCTCATCTCTCTTTTCGTCACAACGGTGCGATAAATTGAATGTAATACCACACCCGCTGTGCCGATTCTCCGACACATCTCCCGCTTCATTGTCCCCTCACTCGCGAACAAGACCCCAAGGTACTTGAACTCCTTCACTTGGGGTAAGGACTCATTCCCTACCTGGAGAAGGCAGTCCATCGGTTTCCTGCTGAGAACCATGGCCTCCGATTTAGAGGTGCTGATCCTCATCCCAGCTGCTTCACTGTGAACCGATCCAGTGAGTGCTGAAGGTCACAGGCCGATGATGCCATCAGGGCCACATCATCTGCAAAAAGCAGCGATGAGATCCCCAGCCCACTGAACTGCAACCCCTCTCCACCCCGACTACGCCTCGATATACTGTCCATAAATACTACAAACAGGATTGGTGACAAAGCGCAGCCCTGGCGGAGGCCAACTCTCACCTGAAACGAGTCCGACTTACTGCCGAGAACCCGGACACAGCTCTCGCTTTGGTCGTACAGAGATTGGATGGCCCTGAGAAGGGACCCCCTCACCCCGTACTCCCGCAGCACCTCCCACAGTATCTCCCGGGGCACCCGGTCATATGCTTTCTCCAGATCCACAAAACACATGTAGACCGGTTGGGCATACTCCCAGGCTCCCTCCAGGATCCTTGCGAGAGTAAAGATCTGGTTCGTTTTTCCACGACCAGGACGGAATCCGCATTGTTCCTCTTCAACCTGAGGTTCGACTATCGACCGAACCCTCCTTTCCAGCACCTTGGAGTAGACTTTACCGGGGAGGCTGAGAAGTGTGATACCCCTGTAATTGGCACACACCCTCTGGTCCCCCTTTTTTAAAAAGGGGAACCACCACCCCGGTCTGCTACTCCGTAGGCACCGTCCTAGACTTCCACGCAATGTTGAAGAGGTGTGTCAACCAAGACAACCCCTCCACACCCAGAGCCTTAAGCATTTCTGGACGGATCTCATCAATCCCTGGGGCTTTGCCACTGTGGAGTTGTTTAACTACCTCAGAAATTGACGACAATCCCCCATCATCCTCCAGCTCTGCCTCTACCATAGAGGGCGTATTAGTCGGATTTAGCAGTTCCTCAAAGTGCTCCTTCCACCGCCCTATTACCTCCTCAGTTGAGGTCAACAGCGTCCCATCCTTACTGTACACAGCTTGGATGGTTCCCTGCTTCCCCCTCCTGAGGTGGCGAACGGTTTTCCAGAAGCACCTTGGTGCCGACCGAAAGTCCTTCTCCATGTCTTCTCCGAACTTCTCCCACACCCGCTGCTTTGCCTCTCACGGTAGAGGCTGCAGCCCTTTGGGCCCTTCGGTACATTGCAACTGCCTCCGGAGTCCTCTGGGATAACATATCCCGGAAAGACTCCTTCTTCAGTCAGACGGGATCCCTGACCACCGGTGTCCACCACGGTGTTCGTGGGTTACCGCCCCTTGAGGCACCTAAGACCCTAAGACCACAGCTCCTCACCGCAGCTTCAGCAATGGAAACTTTGAACATTGTCCACTCGGGTTCAATTCCCCCAGCCTCCACAGGGATGCACGAAAAGCTCCGCCGGAGGTGTGAGTTGAAAGTCTGTCGGACAGGGGCCTCCTCCAGACGTTCCCAATTTACCCGCACTACCCGTTTGGGCTTACCAGGTATGTCCAGAGTCTTCCCCCACCCCCTGACCCAACTCACCACCAGATGGTGATCGGTTGACAGCTCCGCCCCTCTCTTCACCCATGTGTCCAAAACATACGGCCTCAGATCAGATGAAACGATTATAAAATCGATCATTGACCTTTGGCCTAGGGTGCTCTGGTACCAAGTACACTTATGAGCATCCCTATGTTCGAACATGGTGTTCGTTATAGACAATCCATGACTAGCACAGAAGTCCAACAACAAACAACCACTCTGGTTTAGATCAGGGAGGTTGTTCCTCCCAATCACCCCTCTCCATGTGTCTCCATCATTGCCCACGTGCGCGTTGAAGTCCCCCCAGCAGAACTATGGAGTCCCCCGACTGGAGCCCCATGCAGGACTCCACTCAAGGTCTCCAAGAAGGCCGAATACTCCGAACTCTTGTTTGGTGCATATGCACAAACAACAGTCAGAGTTTTCCCCCCCACAACCCGCAGGCATAGGGAGGCGACCCTCTCGTCCACTGGGTTAAACTCCAACGTAGCGGCACTCAGCCGGGGGCTTGTGAGTATCCCCACACCCGCCCGGCGCCTCACACCCTGGGCAACTCCGGAGAAGAAAAGAGTCCAACCCCTATCCAGGAGTATGGTTCCAGAACCGAGACTGTGCGTAGAGGTAAGCCCCACCAGATCTAACCGGTAGCGCTCCACCTCCCGCACAAGTTCCGGCTCCTTCCCCCACAGAGAGGTGACATTCCACGTCCCCAGAGCCAGCGTCTGCTGCCCAGGTCTGGTCCGTCGCGGCCCCTGACCTTCACTGCCACCCATATGGCAGCGCACCTGACCCCAGCGGTTCCTCCCACAGGTGGTGGGCCCATGGGATGGAGAGATAGGTGCCACATAGCTTTTTCAGGCTGTGCCTGACCGGGCTCCGTGGCAAACCCGGCCACCAGATGCTCGCTGACGAGCCCTCCATCTGGGCCTGGCTCCAGACGGGGGCCCCGGGCTTCCTCCGGGCAGGGTCACTCCATCTCTACCTTGGTCACTCATAGGGTTTTTGAACCATTCTTTGTCTGGCCCCTCACCTGAGACCACTTTGCCTTGGGAGACCCTACCAGGAGCACAAAGCTCCAGACAACACAGCCCTCAGGTTCATAGGGACACACAAACCTCTCCACCACGATAAGGTGATGGTCCCCGGAGAGGGATTTAATGTTGCCCTTAGAAAAAAGTGCTAACAGTAAACTGTTGCACTGTAATTGATTGTTTTCTATGTCTATCCATGGATCTTCATTTGTTTTATTTATTATGCGATCAATACAAAATGACTGAGCTGCTATGTGATAAAACTCTAAGTTAGGGAGATTTAGACCCCTTCTGCTCTTGAGTGATACAAAAGTTTCCTTTTCAATCTAGATGCTTTATTTGACCAAATGAACGAAGAAATTATTGAGTTTACCTCTTTAAAAAAGGTTTTAGGAGGCGTTATAGGAATAGTTTGAAATTGAAATAAGAATTTTGGTTTTGATAGAATTCCGTTTGACGTTCGACGTAAGCATCCCAACTCCTAGTCTTTGTCACGCCCCAACATTTGCATAGGCTACACCACTGACCTGAGGTCAGCTTAGTCTTCTGAATCTAGCTAGGTCATGCAGATCTCCAGAGGTCCGCTATTTAATTACTAAATTCACTTCTGAGACTTTTTTATCTGAGAAATCAACTATGTAGAGGTCAAATATGGGCCGTTTTACAAAAATATATGGCTAATTGCAAATTTTGTCGCAGTTCAGCAGGAGCTCAGCAGGCTACGTGACAGCGGCCGGTGCTGTCTTGCCGCCTGGCGTGTCCTACTTCATAGACTCCGACTCGCTGTGAGCTAGCTGGACCTCCGTCACGAAGGGAAGCCCACGGCGCTCCATACCTGTGCAAAGTCACCATTTCTGGGTTACTGGACTACAAAATGCCGAGGCCCTGATGGAGCTCCAGAGTGTGCAGCTATCTGCGATCTTTACCTATAGGATTGAAGGGACAGTAGCAGCTAACGAAATCCCTAATGTTCACAAAAATGCATTAAAATGAAATCGGACACCATAGTTAGCTTTATAAGACCTTGGGGTAGATGTTATATAAGTGGCGTGATGAAATTCAAACTGTAAATATACTCTAGTTATGCCGAAAGTGAAGCTAACTAGCCGCGAGCTGTACACATAGGATTGAAGGGACAGTAGCAGCTAATGAAATCCCTAGCTAATGTTCACAAAAATGCATTAAATTGAAATCTGACACCATAGTTAGCTTTATAAGACCTTGGGGTATATGTTATATAAGTGGCGTGACGAAATTCAAACCGTAAATATACGAAAGTTATGCCGGGAGCTGGCAGCAAGCCCCGGTAGTCCAGTAACCAACAAACGGTGACTTTCATTGGGTATGGAGGTTGCCGTTTTCTCGTCAGACTGTGTGGAGCTCCTAAAGTCTGACACGTCTTACCAAATTTGCAATTAGTCATAAATTTTCGTAAAACGGCCCATATTTGAGCTTTATATAGTTGATTTCTCGCTTAAAAAGTCTCAGAAGTGAATTTAATAACGAAATAGCAGACAAACAATGTATAACTTTGCAGTGTCTGAAATATGAGACCTGCTTTCTCGTCTCCAATGTGTTTCTATGTGGTTCGCTCAAACCAATCAGCACGCAGCTCATCTAAATATTCATGAGCATACCATATTTGGAAGAAAAGCTCTTGTTCCAAATAGAGCCATATTCACAGGGTAGTTAAGGGCCTAATAAAATAGCATTCGGGCAATTTTCAACCCAACCATTGTTACATACCCTATTAGAAGACCTTAAGGAACAGTGTGAAATACCCTATATAATCATCCTATCACCCCTTTAACAAACTCAGAGTGTTCACTAAACCTGCTTTCTGAAATGGGGCCCAGGTCTTTGCCAGTTCCGCAATAGTAAACACAAATATGAAAGAAAAAGTGCACTCTGATGGAAGACAGACAGAAAGTGCAAGCTAGGATTTTTTGGTTAAACTTTTGGTTACATTTGGGGAATTATTTAGCCCCCTTCCCTGTTTATTAGCACATTTAGAGTGGTACCAATGCATGCCTGATGTTTTCCTGTTTAATTCAATACCATAGTCTTCAGCCTAGCAGCACAAGTGAGCTCACTACAACCTCTCATATACAACCAAGTGAAATCATGGTCAACTCATGATTAATTTCTAACGCGTTAATGTTTCAAATTAACCTAACAGAAATTATTAAACATGTTAAGTTTGACAGCACTAAATGGCATGATCATTTTCATAATCATGATGCACACCCATGTTGATAACTGACTATGCAATTAGCTAAGATAGGGATAAAGGCAGCCTATTATAATGTGTCCTGCTCCTGGCACTTACCAGTACCTCTTGCTGATGTGAAGTTAACTCTGCTGTCTGTCCCTCATCATGACCAGCTGGCTGTGGATGCTCAGGCTCAGCTTCCACTTGGTCCTCTACACTCTCAGCTCTGTGAGCTTTTTGCATTTTGCTGCATCAGTCTCGAGAGACTTGGCCCTCTTTTCTTTGAATTTTTCCCATCCACCTTTCTTCTTAGGTTTTCTACTAGCTATTGTCAGCTAGTAGGCCTACTCTTCTTCCTCAGTGTTTTTTTACATGTAGCATATAAGTGATCGTATTAGCGCCCCCTGCTGTTGGCTGTTAATATCGCTTTATTAGACTTATTTTGTGCTGACGGCCGTCGGTTGGACAGCCGTTCTGGACTTTTCCCGAACGCACAGATTGTCAGTCCATCCCTGTCGTTGGGCCTCTGGTGATTCCCACCCTTACTAATACCTGGAGGTACAGGAATGATCTGCCCAGCTGTAACCACTAACAAACCTATAACCACATAGTCCTGTCATTTCATTTCTTAAAATATTAATACATACTTTTTTTAGTGACGATGAAGGAGCATAGGCTTCATTGGCTCTGGGCTTTATGATTAGGACCTCATGTAACAACTGCAACATATACAACTATGAGACATGATGGTGAAAGGAAACCATGTTCTTCTGTAGGTAATTAGTGCAGAAAGAAAGAGCCTTTTCTCTCGTGTCTGCAACTCAAAGGTTCGGCAAAGAAAAGGCTCACACTTCAAAGAGCCAGGGTTGAAGAGGTAGAAGAACGGAAACATCTTTGGAGCTGAGCATCCATAGTGCATTCATTGTGTGCCACTTCACAACACAGCATGCACACCAAAAAGAATAGCAGGTGAGAGATAAACAGGTCTAATTTAGCATAATGTAACACGTGCCTTGAAATGACACAGATATAGCTTTATTTATCCCGCTTGTGCAATTGAGTTTTCTACAGTCCACCTCCGAAACATATACACACACATTCATACTGCCAGTCATCAATGACAGAGTGAGCACAATACAAAGGCTTATGAGAAAGTGTGAGATCCAGAAGTATACAAGAAAAAATATTTGAAATATGAACTGAATAAAGACGTTAAAGTGCTGAGTGTCTTGCACATATGTAACAAATTACAATCCACCAGTTTTGAACACATAACCAATATGAGGTTTGTTCAAAATGCATTTCATTCAAGACAGTGGTGAAAGGGCAGACATCACAATACTGAAACATGAAAAGACATCATTTCAATTACGCATGTAGATGTAAAATGTTATGTTTATGCACCTTATTTCACACAGACATATCAGAGTACAGTAAATATAAAATGCATTTCTGAGGCATTCATGAGTCCGTCTTAGAGATTGTTGTTGATGTGTTTTTGTTCATTGCATAACCAGTTCAAAGAGAAGCTGAACAAATCAAATCTTTATTTTCAAACTCTTTCCTACAGGTTACCTGGCGAAGAGAGAAAATCAAAGTCTCTGACTACAAAAAGAAAGACAGTGGAGAGCAGGTATAAAGTCAGACATTAAAGATCTATTCAGCTGCACACATTAAAGTCTAACATAAATGAGACAGACGGAGAATCTCTGCAATGACACAAAATCTTTTTTAGGACTACATGATGGTGCGACGTACAGTCGGGTTTGTTTTAGTGAGGAGAGCAGCAAATGCAACTAGGGCTGCAACTAACCATTATTTTCATTGTCAATTAATCCGTTGATTATATTAGCCATTATTCGAGTAGTTGTTTTGCTTTAAAAAATTTTGGTATTGTAGTTCCTTCTTTCGCTAGTCCAAATATAATTTTGCTGTATTACAGCTACAAATGAGACCAACATGCTAATTTATACGGCAGCCAATCAGCTTTCGTGTTATTGGCGGAGTCTCTTTCGGGTTGTACCACAGACAAACAGATTTTAATCTTCAGCTATGAGGAAGTGCAAGTTTAGCGATACTAAAAAACTATTTAGGGCTTAGTTGATGTTGTGATAAATGTCTTCAATTTCATTCATAATGGTCTTAAATAGGTCTTAAAAAGTCTTCAATTTGACTTGGTGAAACCTGCAGAAACTCCGACATGGGTGCTGGGAGCGTACATGGGAAACGTGTATGAGGCAACACTCACTGTGGAAAAAAAAAAATCAGCTGGCACAGTGTTCAGAAACTGACTAGAGCTTTCACGCAATTATGAGGAAAACCTGCTGATGGGGACGCTTTTTGACGGGGCGTAAAGTAGGAGCATGCTGGGAATACAACAACGATGGTTAAAAAAGAGAGAGTAAAGAGGGGCAGAGAGGAATATGACAGGATGCTTTTAACCGGTTTTGTTAGGTGTGTAAGGCTGAGGCAGAATTTGTTAAGCTCTCCAGAAAGACCTATTGACATCCTGTCATAGAAAGGGCTGAATGAAATTGTTGAATGTAAAGTGAAATATAAGAGGATGACAACAGCAGGAGCTGACACCTGACAAATTGGTAGGGAGGATTTAAGAAGACAGAAATCATCTTTCTTTAATGGTGAGCCAGGATGTCAATGGCAAAGGGCCATGCATTAAAATGTATACTGTTTAAATGAGTGGTGGGTGCAGTGCGCTCTCCAGAGCGTGCCCAGTGAATCAGTGTCTTTTGTTTGTGGCGTCGACCATGTGGTTATGGCGTCCTCCAGAGTCCAACAAACAATTCCAACATGTGGCAAACTTCCTTGCATCCAGAGAGAAGCAGGAAGGGGTAACAGGAAGCATGAGCACAAGCAAGCAAAGCAGACTGCAACAAAAGAAAATACAAGTAACATTAGCCACACAAGCTAAACCACCAGGAACCAGAATTACACAGGAAGCCAGGAGTTCCAACTGTACCACGCATGTAGACTGAACAATCTTGCGACAAGTAGATCACAGAGCCGGCCTTAAGTACTGCTGGGGGATGATTAGGGAATGAGCTTCACCTGACAGAGCCTGCAAAATAAGCCACGCCTACAACTCAGACACAGAGCAGGGGTCCGTTCCAGGAAGGAGGTTTAACAAACTCTGAGTCTAACCCTGATCTCTGAGTAGATTTACCCTGAGATGGAAACTCTGAGTTTTTGGTTCCAGAACAGCTGATTTGAGTTGGTTCAATCAACTCCAAGTAGGTTCACTCAGGGTTGTTCATGTGCACAAACGAGTTTGTGCACATGAACATGTATTTCGTTAAAAAAGCAAGACAGCGGTTGCTGCTGCAACAGAGAGAGAAGTGGTGTGGGAGAAAATTGCTGCTTGAGTCAATGCGTAAGCATTAACAGAGTATTAATGTCATATTTAATCACAGTTAACTGATAATATTACTGGTGAAAACTGGAATTGTATTACACCTATCATTTCATTTAGGTGCAATCCTGCGGGTGAAAAAGTAAGCTATACTAATCCCATTCTGAGGCTGCAGCACCATGATCATTAACAGAACTATATTTTATAATCATTTATTTCTTTTTAATGGCTCTCGTTGGTTTGTGTCCAGGGAACAACTACAAAAACGTTTAAAAAATGTTTCAGAGCGAGTCACACTTTTCTGACGGCAACAGTGGCTTTACTATTACAGTCTGATCCGCATCACCAATAAGAAAACTGACGTTTGCAAAAAACGTAATGCGACACAAAGACTGTGCCGGGATGTTAAAGCCTGTCCTCGATGGTGGATGTTAGTGATATGAGGACAATAAGGTATCTACATATCTGATGGACTGTGATAAAAAATACCTCTGAAATCGGTTATGTGGAACTGAAAATACATTTAGTCGGGACTCATATCTCCCGACGTAAACTCTCTGTGAAGTAATACAGCTTTTTCATCAATGGGATCGTCGACAAAAGGACATGACGTGTTTGAGAAAAAAAAACGTTTTATAATCTGCCTAACAATAACCAATACGTTTTTTTATTCATGCAGATAACAAACTGCATTAAAATGCACCTGGTACAGACAATGAATGAATGAGGAAATGAGAGAGAAGAAACCTCGAGTTTCTTGAAGAAAACCTGCTCCCGACCAGGTTAGGGTCACAGGCTCAGTTACCATAGTAACTGACTCTGAGGTTAAGTTACCATAGTAACTGACTCTGAGGTGAAGTTACCTCTCTTTCTGAAACAGAAAACTCAGTTTCCCTCATCTCAGGGTTAACAAACTCAGTTTTCACTAAACCTGCTTTCTGAAACGGGGCCCAGGAGGGAGAAACATGAGGGATCACAAACAGGGAAACAAACAAGGAGAGGGAGGAGCTGCCATGATGGCATCATGACACACACTACCATAACTGGTGGTAATTTGCTGTTGGTAGAGCTCTGTTCTAAACATAGACATTTTCAGCAGTGGAATGTAACTAGGTACATTTACTCAAGTACTGTCCTTAAGTACAAATGTTGAGGTACTTGTACTTTATTTGAGTCTTCTCTTTTCATGCCACTTTCTACTTCTACTTTCTAGAAATATTGTACTTTTTACTCTTTTACTCTTTTCTACACTACATTCATCTTTTTCAGCTTTAGTTACTTTACAATTTAAGATTTTTGCACACAAAACACATGTAGTTTTTAAAAAGTCCAGCTGATATGACTAGAAAATTAAACACTTATGGCTACCATACCAGAGATGTTCACAAGTCATTTTTTGGAAGTCCAAATCAAGTCTCAAGTCTTTGAGGGGCAAGTTCAAGTCAAGTCTCAAGTCTCTGGCCATCTGATCTGTCCCTAACACTGTATTGTTAAATCTTATGAATTCAAAGCATGTCCTGTAGCTCCATCCATACAGTCCAGTATTAAAATCAGTTGTAGGATAACTTTATGGGGTCTACTTAACACATCCCTCTAGACCTCGGACCTGGTGAAATATTAACCTAAGTCTGTCACGTCATATGGATACAAATATAAAGATAGAATCTGCCTGTTCCCAGCATTAGCACAACACTTTGCGATGGTTAGCTTGTTACCTGTGATTATATATGCTAAATGTAACGTCTCTTTCACTCAAAAAAATGTCTAATGTCAAAGTGGAAATCAAGAGAATAGTGTCAGCGCCACACCAGTTACAGAACAACATGCATCTCAGTGTCAGTCCAAATTACGCACAATAAGCAGTTTGAACTCACTGATGTAATGACATTTATTTATTTTCTAAGTGTTAGTAGGCTCAGTGAAACTGAGTCCAGCGCGAGGGAGACCTGACTCAGAGGAGGAGAGGTTAGTGAGGCCAGCATCTCCACGGCAGGTGACAGTGCACACGGATCCACTGCGCCACGCATGGATGAAATAATGAAATAGTAAATAGGACTACAGTAACAGAAATATGTGCAGAATTAAGACAGTCAAGACGGCCCAGTGTTTGGTGGACCGGGTACACCTTGGTCACTTGATAGCCTACAAATCATCCACGGGATCAATTACACATCACATGGTGGTGGTGATGGTGCACACATGACTTGAGGGTGTGGGAGACCCGGGTTAAAATCTCACTGCGATACATCAACCCATGTGTCCCTGAGCAAGACACTTAACCCCTAGTTGCTCCAGAGGTGTGCGACCTCTGACATATATAGCAATTGTAAGTCGCTTTGGATAAAAGCGTCCTATGTAATGTAATGTAACATGAGTTTGCCCCCCCGACACAGTGTTTGTTCCTGGGGAGATGGATCCCAAATTCAGTATCTCAGAAAATTAGAATATTGTGACAAGGTTCAATATTGAAGACACCTGGTGCCACACTAATCAGCTAATTAACTCAAAACACCTGCAAAGGCCTTTAAATGGTCCCTCAGTCTAGTTCTGTAGGCTACACAATCATGGGGAAGACTGCTGACTGGACAGCTGTCCTAAAGACGACCATTGACACCTTGCACAAGGAGGACAAGACACAAAAGGTCATTGCTGAAGAGGCTGGCTGTTCACAGAGCTCTGTGTCCAAGCACATTAATAGAGAGGTGAAGGGAAGGAAAAGATGTGGTAGAAAAAAGTGTACAAGCAATAGGGATAACCGCACCCTGGAGAGGATGGTGAAACAAAACCCATTCAAAAATGTTGGGGAGATTCACAAAAAGTGGACTGCAGCTGGAGTCAGAGCTTCAAGAACCACCACGCACAGACGTATGCAAGACCTGGGTTTCAGCTGTCGCATTCCTTGTGTCAAGCCACTCCTGAACAAGACACAGCGTCAGAAGTGTCTCGCCTGGGCTAAAGACAAAAAGGACTGGACTGCTGCTGAGTGGTCCAAAGTTATGTTCTGATGAAAGTACATTTTGCATTTCCTTTGGAAGTCAAGGTCCCAGAGTCTGGAGGAAGAGAGGAGAGGCACAGAATCCACGTTGCTTGAAGTCCAGTGTAAAGTTTCCACAGTCAGTGATGGTTTGGGGTGCCATGTCATCTGCTGGTGTTGGTCCACTGTGTTTTCTGAGGTACAGGGTCAACGCAGCTGTCTACCAGGAAGTTTTAGAGCACTTCATGCTTCCTGCTTCTGACCAACTTTATGGAGATGCAGATTTAATTTTCCAACAGGACTTGGCACCTGCACACAGTGCCAAAGCTACCAGTACCTGGTTTAAGGACCATGGTATCCCTGTTCTTAATTGGCCAGCAAACTGGCCTGACCTTAACCCTATAGAAAATCTATGGGGTATTGTGAAGAGGAAGATGCGATGCTCCAGACCCAACAATGCAGAAGAGCTGAAGGCCACTATCAGAGCAACCTGGGCTCTCATAACACCTGAGCAGTGCCACAGACTGATCCACTCCATGCCACGCCGCATTGCTGCAGTCATTCAGGCAAAAGGAGCCCCAACTAAGTATTGAGTGCTGTACATGCTCATACTTTTCATGTTCATACTTTTCAGTTGGCCAACATTTCTAAAAATCCTTTTTTGTATTGGTCTTAAGTAATATTCTAATTTTCTGAGATACTGAATTTGGGGTTTTCATTAGTTGTCAGTTCTAATCATCAAAAGTAAAAGAAATATATCAGTCTGTGTGGAATGAATGTATACATTATACAAGTTTCACTTTTTGAATGGAATTACTGAAATAAATCAACTTTTTCATGATATTCTAATTATATGACCAGCACCTGTATGCTAAATGTATCATCTCTTTCATATAAGCGTGTGAATGACTGACCTATCTGGGTGCGTTTTGAGATGCCTGATAAAGTCCGACGTTGTTGATCCAGCATCATTTATCTTGGTGCCACACACCTTGCCTGTAGCTGTTAGCTTACTGCCACTTTTTACCAAGTTATTGAAAGCAAAACTAATGACAATAGGCACAACTCAGGGAGGACTTGGTGTCGCCATCGTCAATGCATTTTTGTGAGTGCGCACACATGGGCATAGTGCATGTGTTACGTTGCACATTATGACAAAGGGCAGGGGACATGCAGCTCACCATACGTTTCCCCAACGTATATGCGCCAATAAAAGAAAATAGAAATACATGAATACATTTAGATTTAAAAAGCAATAATTGCATGAAAACAGGTTGTTGACGAGTCTCGAAGCTCAAGTCCAAGTCAAGTCTGAAGTCTTTTGGGTCGAGTCCGAGTCAAGTCTGAAGTCACTGTTTGTGTGACTTAAAGGTCCAATATGTAATATATTTACTGTCATAAATCCAAAAATGACCCCAATATGTCATCAGATATTAAGGAAACATGCTAAGTTGAAATACTATCTTTTCTGACATCATTGCTAATGCCAGTATTTTCTCCTTTTGAAATTTCCGTTCCGTGACGTAATGTCTGTTTGTGTTTTGGCCTGTGTGTTGGTATCAACTGCCCAGTTTGTCAGCCAGGCCAGGTTGCCAGATATACCTGTAGAAACGTAAACCCAGCGCGCTACAGCTGGAGCGTTAGTACAGCCATGAAAGCAGCAAACAAACCAACAGGATCAACGGAGATAGATTCTACATGACATTAAAAAAAACGGCATGTTTCTAACAGTTGCGTGACCAGAGATGCAACAAACCCCGGGTAAATATTGGAGATGTATTTGAAAGATGGAGACAGCTTAGAGCCCAAAAGGACGCCGAGTTGGCTAATTTCCTCCTGAACAGGTAAGCATTAGCTTCAGGCTAATTTATCACGGCTACAAGGGACGGGCATTTTATGTAATTTAAACATTAGTGTACTCACATTAAATTATATAGCTAGCAAATAATATAATAGTATATTATATATATAAGTATTACATATTGGACCTTTAAGTGCGACTCAAGTTTGAGTATCAGACTCAAGTCCCCATCTCTGTACCATACACTATTAGCTGTGTACACTGTTAGCTGAACTGCACTGGCTCCCTGTTTCTTATAGAATTGATTTTAAGGTTATGTTAATCACTTATAAAGCTCTGAATGGCATAGCACCTTCATATATCGCTGAGATTTTAGCATCTTATCAACCACAAAGGAAACTTAAAACTTCCAGTGCAAATCTTTTAATTATACCCAAAGTGCTCCACAAGCTGAGTGGAGAAGCTGCGTTTATCCACTATGCACCAAAGCTATGGAACACCCTGCCTCTGTACATCAGACAAGACTTTGAACAGACTTAGAAAAGACTAAAGTCTGACACCATCTCACATCTAACGTCACAGACATAATATGTAAAGACTGGGGATCTTCAGGGTCACACATTGCAAGACTACGACTAGATTTGTTTTGAAAACTTTAACCAAGCTAGCTAGTTACCGCTAGCGTTAGCTGGTAACTTAAGGGAAAGTTTGCTGATTTTCTGTTCTGCCGTACATGCAGATGAATGGCAGAAGTTTATCCACCGGTAAAACTCCTGTTGGATGATGCACTTCAGAAGGGTAGAAGAAAGCCAACTTTCCCTCTTTAGCGTTTAGCTTAGTGCAGCGCCATAGCAACCATAAACAATACTGGCTCTAGCTGTTTGCTACTTCCTGTTTGGTGCTGGAGGGAGAGCACCATAGACAGTATATAAGAATGGATCAACAGATCCCGTGTCTCTGGACGGAGACCAGTGAAGGATATTAGAAGCACTTTCCCGGTGATGGCTGAGCGTTACTGAGCAGCCTCCAACTGAGAGAGACGACGTAGATGTGACGTGAGCAACCTGTCTGAAAGTTGGAAGTCTTCTGGTAGCTGTGCCAAGAGAAATCTCAATCATTCCCAATCTAGCAGAGACGGAGAGCGTAGGTATATGTAAGGAGATAACATAGACACAGGCTCATTATTGATCACTAAAATGATAGTTAACATTAGTCATTACACTTAAACAGCTGATGGAAGTCCAAACTGCCTGAGAGCTTCTCCTGTACTATACGGTAACTCCTCTACTATGAGACAGGAAGTCTCATAGTAGAGGTATATATATATATAGTCTTACTTACTTTTAAGGACAATGCAAGTATGCAGGAATTGTACTTGTAACATCGTATTTTTAAAGTGTGGTATTAGTACTTTTACTTAACGTTACGTAAAGGCCTTTTAAATGATCTAATGTCTGTAGTAGTATGAACAAGTTTGATGTTGGACAGAGGGGACAGCAATCTGTAACAATCTCCCGAGAGGACAGTGGTTGCTTTAACCACCCTGTAAAAGCCTCAAACAGATAATGGCTGAACTGACAAATTAAAGCTGTTCTTCAAGGCTGAAAAGCACAAATGACTTACATCTAAAAGATGTGCAGTACACACTGCTACAGAGATTCCTCCATTCGAAATACCTTCTGCCAAAACACTTGGAGATAACCTTGTCAAAAAAGTTGTGGCAACCTGTACAGGAATAATAACTACTTTCTCACCTTTCTTGCTGAAGACATCTGACTTGTCAAACAAAGGTGGAACTAATGCCATGCTGATGGCTCCATTCCATTTACGTGTGCTACTAAGCCAGAGAGTATTTACTGTGGCAGGTCCCTGCTACTATTATTTCTGGTCATAGTTATATTATGTTTATTGGTATTATAATTGCTACTGTTCATCCTACCAATTACAATAATTATTATGAATCATATTTCTGTATATCAGTGTCTCTGTGTCTCAACCGGCAGTGGCAGATGGCCGCCTACCAAGAGTCCGGGTCTGTCCGAGGTTTCTGCCTAAAAGGATGTTTTTCCTCACCACTGTCGCACCAAATGCTTGCTCTCATGGGGGGAATTGTTGTTTTTTGTAAATTATAGGATGTGGTCCAGACCAACTCTATCTGTAAAGTGTCCTGAGATAATTAGGGCCCGAGCATGAAAGTGCGAGGAACCTATTGTTTCTGTAAGGATTATTATTTTTCTGAATCCTTCATCGCATTTTTGAGGGGGTTAGAATGCACGAAAACTCACAAAAATAGGTCAAAACATAGGTCTCATGCGAAATTTTTCATTTTACGAACAGGTGTTTGAGGCCTTTAGGATGCACCAAAACGCTCAAAATTGTGCAGCCATGTGCAGAATATTAAATTCTTTAATCTGAATTCACATTTAGGCTTGAGAGTGGTATGGTTGCTCTATAGCGCCCCCTAAATGGTTTTAGCCCTTGGCACATTTTTGATGGCCTCAATATATACGAAAACTCACAAAAATTGGCGCCCACATGAACAGCTGGGAGCTTTGCGAGACTGTACAGTGATTTGGCCCAAACCTGTAAGCGGACTCCATAGCGTCCCCTAATGCCTGGAAATCCCTAACTTGGACAATGTTTCTCTGATAGTCACCAGATTTACTACACATATTTCATGTATTTTACATTCTTTCTAACTCCTCCTAGACGGTGATTCCGATCTTCACAAAACTTTGCAGGTACTATCTGTGGACCCTCATGACGAACTGTTATCAAAATAACTTTGATAGTTGAACAAATATGAAAGTTAGGGGGGAACAACTTCCTGTAGGTGGCTGTCGAAACAGGAAGTTGCGTATCTTGGCCACAGTTATTCCGATGATCACAAAAGTTGACACAGTCGTTCCTCATAGGGGGTTGAGCATCCATGCATCCAATTATGACTGAATCGGCCATTAGATGGCGCTGTTATCAAAATAATTTTGATAGCTAAAACAACGCGCAAGTTATAGAGGACCAACTTCCTGTAGGCAGGTGTCGAAACAGGAGGTGTTGCGTATCTCGGCAACTGTTATTGTGAATCAGAGGAAACTCGGCACAGCTGTTCCCAAAGCTCTGGTGAGGCCGTGCGCAACATTTGAAGTAAATCGCCTGGGCATCCCACTGTTACCCCCGACGTGCTGGGAGGGGCGAGGGCCCGTTCATCGCTACTTGCTTTAATTCCTGTTGTGATTTGACACTATCAATAAAATTGAACTGAATTGAATTGAATTAGCACCATGCCCCCAGGAAGATTGCCAGGAAATTTGACCTAGTGGCCAAACATTGGAATTACAACTCCCGGTCTAGCTAGCTGACTGGATTTACCCTGCAGAGATCTGAGGAGCAGTTAACCATAGTCCTCACAAATCCACTGGAGTTTAAAATGCCAAAGCTGAAGGTGACGGACATCCGGCCGAAATGAGGGACATCTGGCAGAACTTCCGGCAGAAATGGAGCAATCCCGGAAATGAAACGTCTTCGATATGGACTACTGTAGTTGTAGCCTCATTGTGCGGACGTCATTGTCTTCTAAAAATAACTTAATGTGCATCACTCCATTGTGACAGGACTCTCAAAGGTCTCCTGAAACATCAGGGTAATAGGTGTAATCCTGTTTCTGAGCTCACCGGCTACTGGATGCTACCAAAGGAAGTGACTCACCTCCTACCATGTAATGTCAAGTTGTGATTAAAAAGATGAAGGCCACCTTTCTGTGGGGCCAGCAGCAAGTGTTTTACTCTTCGTACAGCTTGCTGCACGCTCATTAATTCAGAGTTCGTAGAGCGGGGCGGGCCTGGTGAAGAGGGCTCCTCTGCGGCTGCTGGTGAGTAAAGAACCTGAAGCTGGACAGATAAGAGTAGTCCCTGGGGGGTTGGGGGGGGGCGATAGCTGATGGCTTCCAATTTATCATGGTGTGGCAGATGAGAGTGAGCACAACTGGACCCTAAAGCATTCTGGGTTAAAGCTGAACGGTGGACACATGTGCAGCGGGAAAGTTAAGATCACATGGCAGAGAGTGAAGAGGTTTGGGAGAGATTGTGTCGCCATAGCCAAGGGACCAGAGGGCTGTACTACGACGCGAGATTGGTGGGGTAGCGAGTTATGTTTAGTCTAAAGCCAGAGTTTTCTTAGTAAGAAGGTGGCTCTCTTTCAACTTGGCTAGATCCCCACCGTATCTTATGCTGCACGGTCAGCTAACCTGTTCGGATCCGTTTTTGTTCCGAGTTTCGGTTTTAAACTGGCTAAAAAGTAGGGCTGTGCAATCAATCGCATTTTAATCGCGATTTTGATTTTGGCTCCTAATTTGTTTGCACATTACATTTTGCAAGTAAACTCTTAATTTCTCTTGTGTTCTGAAGTGCAATTTAAAAACTTATACGGGAAAAGTATTAAGGAAAATTTCAAGAGTTTAAGGTGTTTTCAAGTTTAATAAATCCAACATCTTTTCAAAAGTCAATTAGTAATCATGTTAAATAATCGTGATTTCAGTGATGACCAAAATAATTGTGATTTTTTCCATAATCGAGCAGCCCTACTAAAGAGCGTTTATAATTACTAATAAACTAATAACCTCCTATGGAAATAGCATCAGTCTATAGTCAACATTAAATCTTTGAGCGATACAGATTCTCAGCTGGGGGAAAACATTGTAAATGCAAACTAGAAAACCTGCGTAAGAATAGGTTACTGTTTTATTTTATTCACAAGGCTGCTGTTGCTCTCTGGCCATTTGCCCACACTGGCTCTAAAAGAAGCTTCTATAAATCATGCATTAATAGTTCACTATATTATTAATCAGCAAGATGTTTAGTTGCATATAAAATGTGGTATAATTCCTTCAGACCATAACATTACCACGTTGGATGATGTTTTTATGCTTGGTCCTGATTTGCTGAAGTCCGTTTTACACTGATAGCATATTGCAGATAATATGCGGATGTCGCCCATTTCGGTCGGATGTCGGTTAACTTCTGCTTTCTTAGTTAACTGCTCCTCAGATCTCTGCAGGGTAAATCCAGACAGCTAGCTAGACTATCTGTCCAATCTGAGTTTTCTGTTGCTTTTGAACATACACATGTTCCACCAAAACAAGTTCCTTCCTGAGACTATGTAGCAGAGGCACCGTGGCTCCGTCCAGAGCTTAGCCCCGCCCAAGATGATTGTGATTGGAGAGCACATTTTTCTCCCATCCCGGAATGCTGTGTGGACTAGCCAGACCTTCCTCCGCAGCGCTGAGGGAGCACACACAGAGGCTGAAGTAGAAAGCTTGGGTTAAAGGACAATTCCGGCGCAAAATGAACCTATGGGTTAATAACACATGGGTACTGAGTCGACCATTCTCTGGGATATGTTTTCATGCTAATCCAATGTGAAAAGTTTTAGCGCAAACCGCTAATGTATATGTGAACGGTACTGTCTTTATAAACTCATTTTAATAAACTGTCTGTACACTAACAAAGTTCTCAATGCTTCGGTTTACATGTAGGGACCCTCATTATGCTATCGTTGAAGTTTGGTGCTATTTTGAGCCTTGTTAGTGGTGTAGAAATAGCGATTCTCTTTCTTCTCATGGTAAGCAAGTGTAATGTTTACCATGTTCACCATCTTAGTTTAAGAGTTTAGAGTGTTTGCATGCTTAGATTTGCTAATTAGCACTAAAAACAAGACTTTAGTTTTCTTTTTACTTTACCAGTGCCCCGATGACTAGTGTTATAAGCTAATTAGAGGTTTGAGCTAAAACTGGTCACGTAGGATTAGTATTAAAACATATCCCAGAAAACGGTCGACTCAGTACCCATGTGTTATTAACCCCTAGGTTCATTTTGCGCTGGAATTGTCCTGCCTTGTTGTTGAGACACACATGCATGTACACCAACAAACAACCCCCCCTCCCACACACACACACACACACCCACATCATATAAATGATGCTAATTTTTGACAGACTTTGACCTATAGTTTGACGATAGTAAACCTACGCATTAGATGAGCAGCAGTCTTACATACAATTTTGTGCTTGTGTTCAAACTTAAAGTGCTCATATTATGCTCATTTTCAGGTTCATAATTGTATTTAGAGGTTGTACCAGAATAGGTTTATGTGGTTTAATTTTCAAAAAACACCATATTTTGTTGTACTGCACATTGCTGCAGCTCCTCTTTTCACCCTGTGTGTTGAGCTCTCTGTTGTAACACAATGAAGGAAAGTGGAAAAGCCAAAAAGCATAATATGAGCACTTTAAAGTAAAATATAGCAACAGAAGCCAAGTCTTTCACAGTTAGAATAAGGCCATCACATTTCATTACACACATATAATTACAGCTATGGTCCTTGATGTAAAGCACTTAAGATACCTGCTGGTTGCTGTAAAGCGCAATATGAATAAATGTTGATTGATTGATTATTCATCATGTTATTTTATTTGGGGTATCAACAGCCATATCAACAAAGGTCAGTTTAAAGATTTTCGTCAGATGTTGAGAGACTCTAGTCATGCTCATTCTGCTCCCCGTTTCCTGGTTAGCTCTCCACCAATCAGATGGGTCATTGAGTCTGACAGTGCCTGCCCCGCCGATTATACATGTCAAATCGGCCCAAATGAAGGCCGACGGCCCCTCGGACGGACGACGGCACGAACACACCGACCAGACTCGAGTCACCGACCTCGCCAGACTGTCAGACGGCCGGTTATCGGCTCGGTGTGTTGGGCCTTAAGAGAAGCCGTAGAGTGCTTTTTAAATGTGCTGTTTGTTTGTTTTTTCAAATGAATCTACATGGGAATTGGACACAGTTTGATGCTCTTAATTCATAACCAATCTAATTAATTTCTCCTTGGTTGCTCCTCAAGTCATTTTTAATCACTTTTTTATCTGTTTTCTGTTACAACTGTAACAACATTTGCTAAAGAGTTGAACTGTGTTACATAAGGCCCACTCTCCTCATGGGGAATCACAGGCTGAATATTGTATACTACTGCCACTACCGTCACGTCTATGAACCTTTTGATTTAAATTATGTTTATTCCTTCCATATTTCTTCTGTTGGGGGTGGCAGTCTTGTTGTGGTACCTCACTATCACTGAATGACTGATGGATGTACAGTGAACAATGAATTTATGGGAGATTCACATACCAGCTGTTATTACTATGACGGGTGCTGTGTCACTCCCTCCGTTAGGACTAAAACTAATTTTGTTGGTTGAAGGCACTTGCAGTGATGTGCTCAGTCAGACAGCTCATAATTGCTTCTTCATAATCATGGCCAGCTGTTCCACAGCTAAAACATGGCAAATGTGAAAAAAACCAAATGTGACCATTTTCCCCTGTTACTTCACCTACAGACAAAGACGCACACATATTTTGCCATGTCCCCAGTTCCTCTGGTCTTTTTTCTATGTCAAGCCTCCCTCAGTGGCTGATTCAGCTATCGATGAACATCAGGACTACTCTCTTCAAAAACCTTCCGGTGCTCTCTACCAGACCCATCTGTTCAGAGTGACCGTGCTGGGCAGTTCCACAATGCCTCCACACAGCCGGGGAACTGTTGGACCCACACACCTTCCTGTTTGGCTGGCTGGCTGATTGCTGTCTCTCACTCTCTCTCTCGCACACACACACACACACACACACACACACACACACACACACACACCCCTTTCTCCCTTGCTTTACTTAGTGGAACTATGAATTTGCATAGCACTGTATTGTGCACACAAAGGGGTAAGCTTGGCATGTGCGAATGCATACATACTATAATGAATATGTCATTTGGATGCCATTCCATATATTTGTGAAAAGTATGCATGGTAATGAGATATGTTACCATGGAGAGACCAAATGTTATAATGATGTACTTCATCCACAGCAACTGAACACTGGCATACAGTACATATTTTCACTGGCTCTTTGAGCTAAATGCTAATATGCTCATGGTAAGCAAGTGTAATGTTTACCATGTTCACCATCTTAGTTTAAGAGTTTAGAGTGTTTGCATGCTTAGATTTGCTAATTAGCACTAAAAACAAGGCTTTAGTTAAGTATTATAAGCTAAGTATTTTGTCAAAAATCTAACTATTGGACAAATTGAAATGTCACGGTGATGGCACTAGTCAAAGTCAGGAAAGCACCAACATTATTACAAGTCATAACATCATTAAAACATTATAATAATAATAATAATAGTTTCCCCCTGGGGATCATTAATGTATGTCTTATTCTCCCTATATCCTGAGTGGACCATGAGTCTCTGTCTAAAATGCCATGGCAATCCATCCAGCAGTTGTTAAGGCATTTCACTCTAAATCACAAATGTCAACCTCATGATGGCGCTAGAAGAAAAGTTAAGGGGATTATCAAAGTCATTAGGATTCTTCCTCTGGGAACCATGAATGTCTGCACAAAGATCATGGCAGTTTGAGTAATGTTTGCTGCAGACTACAGCACCCAGCTGTTTTATCCAATTACTTTGATCAAATCATATATTTATGAACTGTTGTCTATAGTATTATATGTCTGTAGATAATAGTGGACTCGGGGTTGACAATAAGAAAAATATAGAATTACACCAACTTTATCCTTTCATTAACAAGTTTTTTTGTGTTTTAATAGTTTAGTCAATGTGACATTTCTTTTGAATGCTGACATGAGCAATATTGGATTATTAGAGCATTCCAAATAACACCAATATCAGTACCAGTAGCCATTATTATTCTATAACAGATGATTTTTCTTTCATAATGAATTGTTGACTTTCCAAGGTAAGGTTTTCTGCCCTTCATCTAAAGGTTAATACTATATTGACTCATGCAAAGTATGTTTCCAACAGACGCTCCAGAGATGCTTTTGAAGACCCTCTAATATTAAAATATAGGCCAGTCAATAATGATGCAGTAAGATCCATGTGTTGGGAGAAGAAATTAAAGTCTCAAATGGATTCATCATAGATACTTATTTGGGGAATACACTAAAGTAATCATTGACAGCTATTACATTGACAGGTACTATAGGAGTCTATTTGTTTAACCCTTTTGTTGTCTTCCCGTCGACCATGCAACTTTTTGTTTTTCTGGGTCCAAATTTAAAAACAATTTCAATGTGTTGGTCGTCAAGAGCCGGGGATGAGAGCAGACGGGCGGGCAGGTGTCAGATCTGTGCAGAGCAACAGAACAAAAATATGATATGATAATAACATCAAAACACAAAGTTCTCTCTCAGTGCTTTCTTTGACATGAGAAATACTTATGTATGAGAATACAAAAACGGCCAAAATACACGGAGCGATTAGGCATGTATTTTGTCTCAGTCAAATGGCTCTCATGGTACATTTAGATGATTTAGTCTCATATTAAAGTTTCTTCTCTACATAGGACCCTCCCATACAGTTAACAGATAACATCTTTTATTCAAACAGTGTAGATGTGTGTTAGGTGTTTATTTGTATCCACATTCAACTATCCTGTGGATCTGAAAAAGAAAGTAGTATCATGAATCAAATATGTTTCACATGGAGGGTAGCTTATCCAAAACTAACTAACTAACCAGCAGCTATGCACTTTTTTAAAAAAAAGTATTCGCCTCTCTTTTGGTGACTCAGACATTTTGCTCTCCTCTTCAAGTATGATCTTTTACATCACAGTGCTTTCCCATAGATACAAGGTTGTGTTCATGGGAAAGCACTCCTTTTTACACAAAGGACACCATTCACTGGATTAAATGGAGCTTGCTTCTTGGCAAGAGCAGTGCTCAGATCACGGTGAACTGATCCTATTTCTGTGGTATTTCATCTCATGTTGCTTCGCCCCTCTCAGAACAACATCCTGGTTATGGTATGTAGCACATACAAATGGTCACACTACTACTGGCAGGCTTAGAGCCAAGAGTGATGTGTGCTGTAAGCAGCTAAGGTGTTCTATAAACCTCCAAACCTATTTCTTCTCTCAGTACTTCAGGTCCTTTGCAGTCCTTGGGCACATTTAAATTACATGAATACTTACAATATATGTAGTAGCCCTGTCTCTGTTTCAGCTAAGGGGTCCCTGGCCTAAATAAGATGAATTAATGATTTAATAAACTGCCTCTGGCCACAATTTATTTATTTGATTTTTGGTTGCATGGCAGCACTTGTCTTCAGCCTCAAACCGGACAATGACAAACTGACTAAGACCAAAAGGTGGACATGATGGCTGGCGTGTTATCTCAACAATTTAGTCTTGAAAGGAATGAAAAGGGCAGAATGTCTGTCAGTCAATCATGGTACGTGTCCACAGTGTCGTTTCCACAGCATTGGAAGCTTGGTGGGCTCACCACTAGCAGTTATCGGTTTCTCTTCAATGACCAGTGACAAGCAAATAAAACAGGCTACTTATGAGAGTTTTTGAGAGGTGGATGCCCCTGATTTGCATAAAGTAGCCTGGATTCAACTCCATGTGTCAGGGTTGTAGGCTTGGACCCAAATGCAGGAAGGCGAGGAGAGTGCAGCAGTTTCAAATAATAGTAATTTAATAAGAACACAAAGAGACTTACAAATGTAAGCAGGGCAGGTGAGCAGAACCAAAAACACAGGAACACAGAAAGAAACAAGGAAAAATCCAGGAGAACAAAAAGCACAGAGGACTGACAACAAGTAACGAAAGACAAATGACAATCCACCAACAACAGACACAGAAAGCACAGGGACTAAATACACAGGGTAATGAGGAAATGAGGGACAGGTGACACTAGGGCTGGGGAACAGGTGAAAAACACAAGGGCGGGAAAACCAAAAAACAGGAAGTAAATCAGACAAGACTAGGGAGAAAAGACAGACTTCAAATTAAAACAGGAAATGGGAAAACCAACAGAAAACATGAAACCAACTAAACAAAGAAACTTGACACAGGGACTAGAAGTGACACCATGCCCCACTTCTCAAAAGTCCCCGGGATGCTACCAGAATGCTGCTTACATACAGGGTCGGGTCTAGAGAGGGGGAGGGGGGAGCTTGGTGTGGCACCTGACAATCTGACAGATTAGATTTTCCATTGGATCAGAGTGCTGTCACTTTGCTGCCTGTTCTACCAATCGCTACCTTTCCATTTAGTAAATGGATATATACTTTAAACACACATTGTATGGCAACTGTGTACTTTGTTGAAATTTTGAGGCCAGTTTAGAAATAGAAACATATTGATCTCACTGTACAGCAGCAAGGTTTTTTTGTTGAAGTTTATTGTAAGTGTATTGCACTTTATTTGTATACGGTTCTGTGAAAAAAAATCTTCCCAGCCCTTGTCACATGACCAATTATTGTTTACATGATGACCATCCAAATTGTTTGCCTTAAGAGCCCATAGAAAATGTGTATTGTATTTGAATTAACAATTTGTTGAAAATAAAAGCAAGTAAAATATTTCCTATATTTCGAAGCAGATTTATATTTCGAAGCAGATTGCCCCCCCCCCCCCTAAAAAAACAAGTAAAGATCCAAGCCGGAATATCACCGCACATGTAGAGGGAGGGAAAGGCATGAGGTGGGGTCAGGCCAGGGTACACTGGGACTCTCATTAAATAATTACAGCCTGTAGTCAAAAAGCTGTGAAAAAAATGTGACAAGGTCGCTGTGCTTGTCAGTGGAGAACACCCCAGAGAAAAGCATTGTTACTCTTCTCAGCAGTTTTCCCTAGCAGTCGGTGCAGTGCATTAATGTTTTGTGCTTTGTACCCGACTCAAAGTCACCTATTCTCGGGTAACTGAACCACCAACTACCGCTGATACAACGGAGCACAATGTGAAGCACCGTAGCCAGCATCGCAGATTTCTGTAGTGGCTAAACACATCTACTTTGTACTAACTGCAGCTCGGCATCATGGAGCTTGTAGCCGGCCACTGTAGCCAGCGTCATGTGACCAGCCGGCGGTCTCCTACGTTTTGGTGTGCATACATTTTCCTACGATATCATACCAATCTGTTCATGAGAATGCGTTGAAAAAACAGACCATAGAATGCCGTAATTTGATCAGAATCAAATATTCAACAAGGCTGTGTAATAATATTGTTATGGCTGTGGCTAAGACCCAGAACACAGAGGATCACGACACGGACACTGAGAGGAAGTTTTAAGTGTCTTTTAATGAATGTTCACAAAAAAAAGGCAACGAAGGCAGGGACAGCTTGCAGCGCTGGTGGTGGGGACAGGATAGCAGCGGGCGAAGCAGAGTGTAGTGTGTCCAAAACATTCACAGGGATCCCAGCTGAGGGTGGCACGGCAGAGAGGCGAGGAGCTGGTAGAACAGCGGCAAACGGCAAACAGGTGTAGTAGTGTCGGTCTGAATGAAGAGAGGAGAAACAGATGAGTGCAGCGCACGAGGAACAAAAACAAAGGCAAAAAACTTACAGGAGTTACAACGTAGTTCAACAACAGAGAGCCAAGTTACCACTTTGGTAATCGTAACGATCTGGCGCCGAATGCAGGTTCCAACCGGGCTAAATACTGCAGCCATGATTAGGACAATCAGCAACAGCTGGGCAGATGAGATGGAAGAATCGCCAGCAGCAGTGCAGGTAGGTAGATCGCATTCCGCCGCTCCAGCAAAAATAGACAGAGAGGGAAAAGGGAAGAGAGAAACAGACACAAACACCCCGAGGACAGCTGTCCCACGACAGTACCCCCCCCCTCAACGGGCGCCACCCGGCCAAAACGTTTAGGTACCCAAGATCTCTCCTCAGGCCCATACCCCTCCCAAACCACTAAGTACTGAAGACCCCTACCCCCCCGACGATTGTCCAAGAGTCTCTGAACCGTGTAGGCTGGATGGTCATCTATCAGCCGAGCAGGAGGCGAGGGATCAGCAGGGGGACACAGAGGACTGGTGGAAACGGGCTTCAACTGAGAGACATGGAAGGTTGGGTGTATCCTCATAGCCGGCGGCAATTTTAACCGGACAGCGGAAGGGTTCACAATGGCCTCGATCTCAAATGGTCCCAAAAAGCGAGGCGACAAAAGAGGAACATTTTTTGGAAGAGAGCCATACCTTTTGCCCAGGCTGAAACAGGGGTGCAGGGGTCCTGTGCCTATCTGCCACCATCTTATTCCGTTTGGAGGTCCGCAGCAAGGCCTCCCGGGCATCACTCCAAACCTTACGGCAACGGCGAAGGTTCTCCTGGACCGAAGTAACCGCCAACTCCCTCTCTTGAGCAGGAAACAGGGGGGGGGCTGGTAACCCAGGGCTACCTCGAAAGGAGAGAGGCCAGTGGCAGAGGTGGTAAGGGAGTTGTGAGCGTACTCTATCCAGGGGAGAGATTTGGCCCATGAAGTTGGATGCTGAGCAGCCACACATCGAAGAGATGCCTCTAAATCTTGATTCGCTCTCTCCGTCGGATTGAGGATGAAAACCTGATGACAGACTAACAGACGCCCCTAGAGCAGCACAGGACACTTTCCACACCCGAGAGATAAACTGTGGGCCTCTATCAGAAACGATGTCCACAGGTATTCCATGGGGACGGAATACATGTTGGACTAAGAGGTCCGCTGTCTCACTGGCAGACGGTAATTTTGGTAATGCTATATAGTACAGATTTAGAGAATCTGTCCACGATGGTAAGTATAGTATCATTACCTTCAGACTTAGGCAGGCCGGTAATAAAATCCAGAGCTATATGGGACCAGGGATGACTGGGGACCGGAAGAGGTTGAAGAAGACCCGAGGGATTGACTGATGAGATGCTTTTCCACGAGCGCAGGTAGAACATGCCGATACATATGCCCGGACATCCGCCTCCATAGCAGGCCACCAGAAGTGTCTTCTTAACAGGGTTAGGGTCCTTTGCCTCCCTGGGTGACAGGCGAAGCGAGAGGTGTGAATCCAGTGCAGTACCTGAGCCCGTACCGCCTCAGGAACAAAAAGACGATCCGGGGGTCCATCTCCCGGTCCAGGATCCGGGGCTAGAGCAGCTTTAACGAGTGACTCAATCTCCCACTGGACTGCAGCCACCATGCAGGAGGGGGATAGGAGAGATTCCGGTTTGCCAGTCTCCTCAGAATCCGTGAACTGGCGGGACAGAGAGTCAGGTTTAATGTTACGGGACCCAGGTCTGAATGTCAGAGTGAAATTAAATCTGCTGAAAAACAGAGCCCATCGGGCTTGGCGAGAGTTGAGTCTCTTGGTGGATTGAATGAATTCCAGGTTTTTATGGTCTGTCCCGTCCAGCCAGTGCCGCCACTCCTCTAAGGCCAGCTTCACTGCCAGTAGTTCGCGATTTCCCACATCATAATTCTTCTCGGCAGGTGACAGCTTCTTCGAGAAAAAAGCACAGGGGTGAAGCTTTTGATCTGAGGGGGAGCGCTGGGAGAGGACGGCTCCTACTCCAGAGTCCGAAGTGTCCACCTCCAAAATGAAATGCAAAGCAGGGTCAGGGTTAATCAGCACAGGTGAAGTGGAAAACAGTTCTTTCAACACACACATCGCCTGCTCTGCATCAGGGGACCACAGGAAAGGCACCTTGGGGGATGTGAGTTTAGTGAGAGGAGCGACCACCCGACTGAAGTCTTTATTGAACCTTCTGTAAAAGTTTGCAAAGCCCAAAAAAGGTTGGAGTTGCTTACGGGTTGATGGTGTGGGCCATTCTGTCACCACCTTGATTTTCTTGGGGTCTGCCTTAACCTGTCCTTTCTCGACGATGAACCCCAGAAATGGAACAGACTGCTTGTGAAATTCACATTTCTCTGCCTTCACATACAGTTTGTTCTCCAGGAGGCGCTGAAGTACCTGCTCTCCTGGGGACTTGGAAAAAATGAGAATATCATCAAAACAAAACGGTCCAAAAAATCCCTCAGAGCATCATTTACCAGTGCTTGGAAGACAGCAGGGGCATTGGTAAGCTCAAGAGGCATGACTAGATAGTCAAAATATCCCAAATGCGTGTTGAATGCAGTCTTCCACTCGTCCCCCTGCTGAATCCTAATGAGGTGATAGGCATTTCGAAGGTCCAGTTTAGAAAAAACAGTGGCCCCCTGAAGGGGTTCAAAAGCCGAGTTGATTAGTGGCAGGGGATATTTATTTTTGACTGTTATTTTATTTAAACCCCAGAAGTCAATACAGGGACATAAAGTCTTGTCCTTTTTGTCAAAAAAAAAAAAAAAACAGCTCCCAAAGGGGACGATGAAGGGCGGATGATGTCGGCCGCCAACGAGTCGCCTATGTATTTCTCCATAGCCTCTTCTTCAGAACGGAACAGATTATACAGACGGCTAGAAGGGAAAGGGGCTCCAGAAAGCAGCTCAATGGCGCAATCGTAAGACCTATGGGGGGGGTAACGAGAGAGCCTTGTCCTTACTAAAAACCTCAGCAAGGTCATGGTAATCCACGGGAACAGATGACAGGTCGGGGAGGTCTACGAGGGACACCGGTTTACCCGGAGTTGGTGGCACAGCTGAACCCAAACACTCTGAATGACAGTGACCACTCCAACCGTGAATAGCATGATGAGTCCAGTCGATTTGAGGATTGTGTAGACTAAGCCAAGGGTAACCGAGGATGATGGGTGTGGTTGAGGGGGACATAATCTTGAAACGAATGAGTTCATGATGGTTGCCTGACAGAATTAACGTAACGGGTACGGTTTGATGAGATTTTAGCTAGGAGGCGTCCATCTAGGGAGGTGACTCGGAGGGGTTTAGGGAGTGGCTCAATAGAAATAGCGGTCTGAGTAACTAGCTCTTGGCTAATAAAATTGTCCTCAGCACCGGAGTCAGTTAGGATAGAAAGTGGCAGAGACAAATATTGGTATTGGAGAGTAGCTGGGATTTGAAGTCTGGGGAAAGTGGGTTCAGGATCTGATTCTAGGCTCGCTAGTAGACCCACGTTAACTAGCGAGCCTGGTCTTTTGGTTTCTAAGGACATTTGGCCAGAAAGTGGGAAGCGTCCCCGCAGTACAAACACTCACCATCCTGGAGGCCATGCAACCGCTCAGAAGGGGTAAGCCGAGCACGACCCAGTTGCATAGGCTCCTCCCCGTGAAGGGGTCTGGTGACGAAGAGTGCCGTCCCCGAGGTGGTGAGGTACGGGAGGTCGGTGGCATAAATACTCGTCCAGAATTGTGTGATCGGCTGCTTCTCCCGGCGCCTCTCACGTAACCTATTATCCAATTTGATAGCCAAGGAAACAAGACAAAACAGGTCACTAGGTTCATCTCTGGATGCTAGTTCATCTTTGACTGATTCATTCAAACCATTGACAAAAACTCGTCGTAGCGCTTCCTTGTTCCACTTGGAATCTGCTGCTAGAGTCCAAAATTTCACTGAATACTCTGCCACACCGCCCGTGCCCTGTCTCAGATTAATTAGTCTTTTAGATGCATTACCTGCATGGTCAGGATGGTCAAAAACGGTTCTCAACGTGAGAAGAAAAATCAGCAAAAGTTAATCCCACCAATGGTTGATTGGAACAAACTGCCTCCGCCCAAGCCAACGCTCTCCCTCTCAGCAACCCCAGTGTATAATGTACCTTGGAGGATGAGATGGAAGAATCGCCGGCAGCAGTGCAGGTAGGTAGATCGCCCGGCCACGCCCCTTGACCTACATGCTGCCGCTCTGGCAAAACAGACAGAGAGGGAAAAGGGGAGACAGAGACAGACACAAACACCCCAAGGACAGCTGTCCCACGACAAATATATATAGTATATTTACATGTGTATATATATATAGTTTCTAAAAATTATTTTTGCAGTTTTCACATTTATTGGACAGCTTGACAGAAAACTGGGCAAAAGAGGGGGTATAGCAGGAATCCCACTAGTGGCGTGGCAGGTTTGTGACATGCACTGTAAACGCTCGGCTACCATGGCACTCCAACTAGCGAGTCATATTATAGAAGGAGGTGTGTGTTTCTATCTCAGTTGGCAAAAAACTTTACAAAATCTATAGGTTTAGGTTAACAGTCCTCTACAGGTTCATGCCACGTGATTCTGGAGAATCACGCTTGCTAAGTAGCAACCACTTTACCCCAACCAAATGCCTGAACAATTTTAATCGCATTTTTTGAAACTATACCCTGTCTGCATATTTCAGTAAAACATACAGTACATTACAGAAGCTAAAGATGCTCTCTCTCGCATTGCATTGATATTTTAAGAAGGCAGAACAATACAGTCTATTAATACCTCCCTAACCCTGTGTACTTTTTCAAACTTGAGACCAACTTATGAAGTTGCCAGCACAGTTATATTTATTTTGTGTGAAAGGGACTTAAATGATTGACAGAATGACTAATTTGTCACATGGCTGACTGAGTGGTTGATGAGCTAATTAGCACAGTAGCAGGTAACTGACAGAATGAGTGACTGACTAACAAGCAACACCTCAGGTGTGGCTGGCAGCACACATCATCCTCATGAACGTTGTTTTATGCTGTACAAGTTTCTGATGTGCATAAAAGAGCCAGACTCTGATGTTGCTGCAGCTCTTGCTCAGTGACCTTTTTATTGTGCAGAAAGCACATTCTTTTGTACATATAGCACATTCTGATGTACATTCTTTTGTACATCAGTGTCAGCCACGTGTTGCTGCCAGTAGAGAGAGAGAGATGTGTAATCTGAGGCCTCATTACGGGGCATTCAGACCAAAAAATGTAATTCTGCGATTTGCTGCAGGGTGGTGCGGCGGGGCGGGGGGAGTGTCAATGAAACAGCCCATCTGTGTGACGTCCCATTGTGTTTTTAAACCCCCTAACGTTGCAGAAGTAGACCTTATATTTCACAATTACTGTTTTCCGTCAGATCGTTTATAGATTTCGATGTTTCCGACCACACTTGAAGGAATCTTTTTTTCACAGGAGAGAGACAAAGAAAAGAGACGAGTGAGACATAGCGAGTGTTTTGTTGTTGCAGGAATTGCAGCTATTACACAAACTCCTGGACAGTTCACTGTTTGTGTTTTGTTTCTTTACCCTCGTAGTGCATTAAAACTTTGTTGTGGCAGCGATAAAGGCAGAATGAATGAGTGGATGGAAAGACCAGCATTTTTGCTGGACCGTCAGATGGCCGATGCAGGAAGTCTGAACGCGGCCTTAAAGACGGGGGATGATTATGACCAAGATGATGCTTATCTGGAAAGCATTTCCGATTCATATGTCCGTTTTTCATCTCTAAAAAAAAAAAAAAAAAAAAAAATCCTGAGACATCTCTCAAGATGGGATTCATGAGATTGCACCAGTTTGAATGACTTACAGTATGAAAGCTCACAGGCAGATGTTTTCTAGGGCTGCAACTAACGATTCATTTCTGATTAATCTGCCAATTATTTTCTCCATTAATTGTTTGGTCTATGAAATCTCTGAAAATAGTGAAAAAGTCCAAGGTAATGTCTTTAAATGTCTTGTTATGCCAGTCCAAAACCCAAAGATATTGTGTTTAATGATATAAAACAGAGGAATCAGGAAATATCCACATTTGAGAGGCTGAAAATAGCATTTTCTGCCATTTTTGCATTAAAAACGATTAATCGATTATCAAAATAGTTGGCGATACCTTTTCTGTCGAACGACTAATCGATTGGTCAACTATGTCAAAACTGGTGCAGGCTTGGACCAAAAATGCAGACGAGGAGGCAACGTAAGGTTTCGAAGGTACATTAAATAGAAATGGCTAGCAGGTAGAAAACTAGCAAAAGGAAATCCAAAACCACTAAGGAACAAAAACTACACAGGGAGAGACGCAGGGAATGGCACAGGACAATACACAAGGAATGACGACGATAGAACAGCAGACAAAGAAAGCACAGAGACTAAATACACAGGGTAACGAGGGTAGTCATGAGGGACAGGTAGTCTATATCCTTCACGTTCCACTTCCGGGATTGCTCCAGTGCTGCAGGAAATTCTGCCAGATGCATGTGTTGGCGTTCTAAACTCTGGTGGATTTCTGATGACTATGGTTAACTGCTCCTCAGATCTGTCCAATCTGAGTTTTCTGTTGCACGACTATTTTGCAATGGAGCTTAGCACCGCCCATGACGATTGTGATTGGTTTAAAGAAATGCCATTAAACCAGAGCACGCTTTCCTCCCATCCCCGAATGCTATGTGGACTAGCCAGACCTTCCTCCAGCATGCTTTGGAGGACGGTCTGGCAAAGCGAGACTAAGGGACAGGTGACATGAGGGCTGATGATCAGTTGGAACACATCAGAGCGGAGCAGACAATCACAAAGGCGGGAGAACACACAATGCAGGAAGTCAAACAAGACTCCCATTGTCAGACCTTCCTCCACAGTGCTGCTGAGGAGGGTCTGGCTGTGGTTTAATGGCATTTCTGTAAATCAATCACAATCGTCATGGGCGGTGCTAAGCGTTGAACAGAGCCGCGGGCCACTGGGTCAGTGACAATTATGTTGTACAGTGATGTCCAAATCAAAACTATGCTTTAAACTTGTTAAAACAACATGTTAGATGTTTGTTTAAATGTATAGTTTGCGTCATAGTATTTTATAAGACATTTCTACCATTGTTAACCAATTAAATAATCACAGTCCCCTTAAATTGTCAAATGGTGTAACCACAAAACCATGACAAGTATTAAATAATTCACCCTCCTAGAAGTTATGCAAGTGTACTGATGAAAATGAGTTATGAAATATCATCTCAAAGTATATTTAAAATATTTTATTTCTAAACTTAGATAATATGGGTTTTTGTTGTACTGAGCAAGTCAGTATGCTGTAGACATTGTTTTCTCTCTATTCTTGGGTCAGTTGGTTTAAAATCATTTTAAATTTCATTTGTACACTGTAGTAGAGTGCTAGTAACTATTTTGTGCAATATCAGATTTTTATGAGAAACATTGTTTACGCCAATTGACATTTATTGGTTACACCAGCTGACCATACTATCTGTACAGAGAACGACAAGCAGTTGACACATGAAATTGAATGAAAAGTCATGTAGTAAAATGATTTAGGCATTTTAATAAATGTGAACACAGATTTTTTTCATAACACATAAAAACAATACTCTTAACAATGAAGAAACGGATTGATCTGATTTCAGTACAATTTCTGCTTAGAGTCCAAAAAAATGGCACTTCTGAAGGAAAAATGAGTAAAAACAATTCAACCATGTCAATAATCAAATTTAAGACAATATCTAGCAGAGAGAAAGAAAATTACCTCTATATTAAAATTGTGTATAAATGCATTGTGCATTTGAGAGAGAGAGAGATTTTTTTTATTACAAATTTCTAATTTCTTCTATGGTTTTGAAAATTTCAAACATCCATATCTCTGAGAAAAGTTCACAAGGATTACACATCGTGGCTTTGAGTCTGGAATTTTTCCCAGTCTTCTGTTGTGAGGATGTTTTGGAATGACAGGAGTTGACAGGCTCTGGCTCAGAGATCATGAAGAGCACATTTACACCTGGTCGGCTATTTTCACAAACAGACATTTCAACCTCTACGTTTTCAAAAACATCGTGCACAGCTGTCAGTTTTCAGAAAAGTGTTCGTTTACACGTACCCATGTATATATGCCGTCAATGCCATCAAGAGCATGCCAGACCTGTAGGTGGCAGTGTAACGAGAATCCCGAAAATAGCAACAACAGCAACGAATCACTTCCTCTCGCTTCTCTTCCTCAGTTCCTCAGCTGCCTAAACCTCCGTTTGTCTCAGTTTACATGCAAAAGAAGTTTTCCAAAATCTCCACTCTGGCCAGAGTTTTTAGAAAGACTCGTTTTCAGAGGCAAATTCTCAGTTTGCGTGTAAACAAAGGGCACAAACGAAGGAAAATGTCTCAGTTTTTCAAAATAATCATGTACGTGTAAACGGGGTAAGATTCATAGAAGAGGAGGTTGGGTGGGTGAGGCCAGGTGAAAACATTCTTTGCACTCACCTGGGACTTCTGACACATTTCTGAAGTCTACTGTCGATAGATTGTAACATTTGCAAATGGCTGCTGGTCTTGAACAGAAGCATGACATGTCTCTGTACAGAATTGTGGCTGGCTCTGTGGAGATGACTTGATGCAGCTTCATGGTGCCCTTTACAGCTGGCACAAGCTCTGGTACTTTTTCATCAAACTTTTCAACATCCTCCTCAGATATCCAGTAGAAGTTAACGGTAGACTTCTGTTTAGTCAGGATGTCATAAACATCCTCAGGGGTCTGCAAATCTTTTCCTCTCTGCACTGCTGTATGGGCAAGACGCTTCACAGTTGCACCAACTCCATCAGGTGCGCCTTTCCCGTGAGCTTTCTCACTGAAGTTCCAAGTCACACTCTTGAAACCCAAGAGAAAAGGTACAGTACTCAAGAGGTAAAAGTTATTTTGGTTCCTGTACTGTGTTACAGGCCCATCACTTATAATGTGGAGGGAGGAAGGCGGTGTTTCACATTTTATCATGGCATCCCTCACAACAGGTTCTAAATGTGCCCACACAGCACGTTTGTCATGGTGAAGACAGCCAGAGATGGTGTGAGTGGCATTAGCTGTGTATACCACACAGGTGTGGATGGTGGCCTCTTTACGGCTGCCACCAAAGTGAAATGGCTGGATCTCGCGATTTAGTTTGCAACCATAATTTTCTGAGAAATCAATATGAACACACAGTTCATCTCTAAGCAGAGAATGTTTTAATTCTTTTAGGGACCAGGTCTGGTATAGCCAGTTACACTGATGGCGTGTGAAGGCGTCTAGCTTCTTGTTCAGGAGACTGAGAAGGTTTTCCGTCCTGCCACTCTTTTCAATCTTGTGATATTTTGCAGATGTTTTCTCCTCCACTGTAACAACAATCCTCTCCCACTGCTCCCATGTGAGGATGCTATTATCTAGTGGGCCCTCAAACTCCACCTCATTGTAGCAACACTTAGTACATAAGCAGTACATACACTTCTGGTTGGTCGGGTCACAAACAATGGCTTCCAGGAGCTCCGAAATGCTGTTAGTTAACAAAATGCCTTTCTGACAGAGCCTGTTAACAATAATTTTAAAGTTCTCATGGTCAAAGCAACTACAGGTGTTTGGGTCGGCCTCTTTCGCTTGAGTAACATAAAAAGGGCAGTATCTGAGGAACTGTCGATAGGAGACTGCATAGTGTTTCAGAGCGGTTGTATTGTAGTTGGAGTGGAGGTCTTTCAGAGAATGAAGAAGTACTCACATTTGGGGAGCACTCGTGAACTGGGGACAGTGGGCACTCGAAACTGGGAACAGAGGGCATCCGGCGACTGGGGACAGAGGATAGTCGAGACTGCAGTGCTGCGGCCAGCAGCGAAGATGGAACACCTCTGGCGGCTGAACAGGCTGACGAGAGCACACACCGTCTGGAGGCCGAGCAGGACGGCAAAGGTAGAGCCCCTCAGGCAGTGAGGCAGGACGGCGAAGGCGGGGCACCTCCGAAAGCCGCTGGGCTGGAACCAGGCGACGGGTCAGCTGGGCTGGGGCCAGGCGACGGGTCAGCTGGGCTGGGGCCAGGCGACGGGTCAGCTGGGCTGGGGCCAGGCGACGGGGCAACAGGGACAGAAGTTGACCGGGTGGCTGACAGGACATGGGGAGCAAGAGTCGGCCAGACTGCCAACAAGACACAACGGGCAGGAGTCGGTCGGACTGCCGGCAACACACGGGGGGCAGGAGTCTCTGGGAAGCCGGGCACCGGAAAAAACACTGGGGCAGTCTCAGTCTCAGCTGCACGTCAGCTTGGGTACACTGGTCAGCTCGGGAACACTGGGCAGCTCTGAAGCTGCGGTCATCTCTGGAATACTGGTCAGCTCTGGAACACTGGTCATCAGCTCAGGCTCAGGAACACTGGTCAGCTCAGGCTCTAGCGGACTGGCAGGCTCGGAGAATGGAAGGCCAAACTCTCTTGCAGTAACCTGCCAGCAAACCTCCATGAGGTACTTGGCAAAAACGGGGTTCTTCTCATGCACCCCACAAAAAAAAAAAAAAAAAACAGCAACCGCTCACCATCAGTGTCCAAAGGATGGAAAAATGGTTCAAATTTAACCACTGCTGGGTCCATTCCTGGTCAGATCGTTCTGTTATGAGGTGCAGGGAATAGTGGACCCAAATGCAGGAGAGCAGAGAGCAGAAGTTTCATTGCTTGAAATTTATTACACAAAAAATCAGGGTACATACCACAAGGCAGTCAAAAAATGCAAAAATGAAGAAAACAACACAAGGAGTCCAATACTGAGGAAGGCAAAAGGCAAAGATCCAAAATCCAAAAAGTCAACAGAGAAAAGGATAACAAAAAACGGGAACGCAGAAGCCGCAGGGGAGATACCAACAAACAGACACGCTGACTGAAACACACTGACAGGAACACGAAGATCTGACGAGAGACAAAGGGAACACAGAGACTAAATACACTGGGAAAATGAGAAAACGAGGAGCAGGTGACACTAGGGCTGGGGAACAGACGAAACACATTAGGAGTGGGCAGAGTAATTAAAAAAGGCGGGAAAACACAGGAAGTAAAACTACACAGGACAAGACAGAAAACCAGACTACCAAAATAAAACACAGGAAGTAAAACTATACAAGACAAGACAGAAAACCAGACTACCAAAATAAAACAGAAACCTACCTAATCATCAAAGAACAGATTTATACACAATAACTAAGAAAATACAAGAACCATACACAATCACAGAAACATACACAAACAACAGGAAAAGAAAACACACAAACAGGAAAATACAGGAAACAGAACCAAGCACAATCACAGAAAAAAAAACTAATAGAATAGAAATATACCCAACCACAACACTGATACTGCTTCCCTGGGCAGATCTGCGACTGGGAAGTTTGTGATGTTTCCCTGTCTCTTTGTCCTTAAGAAGATGAATACAACTGTTAGTCTTATGTCCAGAGCCTTAATTCATCTTCCATTTTAACTTCACATCTCTCACTAAAACTACCCTTTTAGGAGATCTACATCCCTGATTTTACTTTCTCATGGTGTGTGTGTGTGTGTGTGTGTGTGTGGGGGGGCTATTAATAATAATAATAATAATAATAATAATAATAATAAACATTACAAAAGTTGAGTAGGTACAATGGTTTAATGCGGTTACACCACTGGACATTTCAAATTGAAACCAAAATTTGCAGGCATTATTGTGGACGACAATGTAAACACTTGACCTTGGTTTGAATATTTAAAACTATTTTATTCATATTAATTTGAATATTTTATGATCATTTATGTTTATTAACATTTTACTGACGTCATACCATTTGACATGTATTCTAATCGTACCTGACCATGACCTGAAAATGCTTTATTTTGTCAAATTTTAGAGAGTTACTAACCTTGACCTGTGGCAGTTGGGGTCTTCAGGAGTCCTTCTGTTTGACATCACATCATGTCACATGATCTTCTGGCTCAAAATTTTCAAAATGGCTCCAAAAAGGGTGGTTACACCAGTAGACATACCAGAAGTTTGACTTGGCAGACATTATTCCACATGTTAATGGAAATAGTCAGAACTGCCATGTTTATCTATTATTATTTGGTATTAAAAAATACTTTTTTACTATTTTCAGAGGCTGTTTAGAACACCATTACACATTTTTTCAACAACTTATATTCTTGGTGCTGCATGTTTATGGCTACACCATTTAGACAATTTTGCCCTTATTCTCTCAATATTATCTAAAAACTTAATAAAATCAGGCATTTCAAGATAGGGGCCCAAAGAAAAAGTTATTTAAAGTAAATTATAACTTTATTATGAAATGTTCACATTTTTAAAGTTATTCAAACCCCAGGGACAGAAGAAAATGAGTGGCATGTCTTTCACCCAGCTGCAAAATAGCCTCAGGAAGGAACTTGTTTTGGTGGAACATGTGGCGTAAGCAGAAATAGTATTTTCGGCGGGCCAGTACAAAAGTGAGTGGGCCAATTTCAAAAAGACGTAGAAGTAGCAAAAAGGACAAACTGGAAAAACTGCAACAATTTTACCTTCCAATATATACTGCATTACAACCGCAATAGCAGTACTGTCTACAACCAACAAAGCTCGGTCTAACAAGTTTGTACACAACAATATAGACAAAAACCTGTCGATTTTAACCTATTCAGGCTAAAATATCTTTGCACCGGCAGAATCAGCGGCATTGGCTCTGCAGAGCACTGTTATAAAATTAACCATTGTTAAGTGACAGGATCAAAGAAAACTAATAATTACATCACTCACAGATAAGTTATCTTCTTATTTAATGTGGGCAAAACACAAACGCGTTTCAGCTAGAAGCCATCATCAGTGTTCACCATTTCTTACTTAATAGGAAGGTTACTAGGTTACATAAATAACAACGCAAGAAGCATGAAACTCGTTTTACTTAATGCTACCTCTGTGAGAGCCAGCACTCAAACACTCTCTGGCTGATATGTCTGCACATGCTGCAGAAAAGCTCGTCCTTATTTACACTGTACTCCATCCAATAAAACTGTCCATTACACGTTAAAGAGAAGCCATTGTTGTCGCGGTAACTTCTAACAGAACATTGCTTAACACATCCATGGTACATTGTCTAAAAAGCCAGCTAGCTAACGTTAGCTGCTGAAGGCAGCCCGGAGAGTCTGCCTGTTGTTACCATAGCAACCACCTACATTTCAAGGCTTCCTAATTGTTTGATCCTTATTCTATGGTTTAAATTCATTTTAATCAGAAGAGATGACACATTAAACACACACAGCTAGTTCTGTTACTATTTCATTTTTTACATACATTTGAATATTTTTCATAACAAAACGTATTTTGATCACACTTGGCTGGATGGGCCAGTGAGTAAAGTGGGCGGGCCAGTGCCGCCCTGGCATTACTGACTATGCACCTGGGTGGAACATGTGTACGTTCAAAAGTAGTTTTAGACGTTCTAGAGAAAACTGAGATTGGACAGATAGTCTAGCTAGCTGTCTGGATTTACCCTGCAGAGGTCTGAGGAGCAGTTAACCATAGTCCTCACAAATCCACCAGAGGTTAGAACGCCAACACAAAGGGACGAAAATAGTGAAATCCGATGGAATTTCCGGCGGCAACGGAGCAATCCCAGAAGTAGAACGTTGTGTATATAGACTAAAAAAGACATGACACAGGAGAAACAGATACAACAAATTAAAACAGGAAACTGAAGCATAGAACATGGATAGAACAAGGAAAACAATGCAGAGAACACAGAGAGAACACGGGTAACACACAACCACGAAACAAACAAACAGGGAATGTAATAATGAACAGGATAAACCACAACAGAAAAGCACAACCACAAAATGTTTTCATTCTTTTAGTGCAATGCAAACTTTGTAAAAGGTTGTGGAGCCGCTACTATGCATTACTCCCTTTTCCTGCTGTTCCTTAAAATGTGATGAAATTGATTATTCGAGAGAATCTCCCACAGATAAGTAATTGTCCCACAGAACGGACAGAGCATTATCTATTCAAGATCATTGTTGTAAGCAACAATACTCCTAAGGGCCGAAACGTTTATAGTATAATCAAAATCAATAAATTGTGATGCTGAGCAAGAGCAGAGTGCGGGATCTTCCGTTATTATCTCTAGTCTTAAACTCAAGCAACTCAACAACTCGAGGAAAATCAAGCATTGAAGAACTGTGTAACACTGATGTAAACTCCACGGCTCCTATTGCGCTTGGATGACTGCGTTAAAGACTCTTTTTAACAGCCTATAGGCTAAGTTCAATTTGTACCAGATCAATACAGCTTTCACACAAGCTATTCTTTTCTGTTTTTTTTCTTCTTCACATCTCCTCTCTCTGGCACTAAGCAAGATAAGAAACATCAAATTACATTCCTCGATCCATTCCAAATCAAATTAGATTTCTAGGCTGTATTACTGTATACCACTCCCTGTGCATAGGTCTGCTAATCCAATCATGGAGTGCCCAGGCTCACTTCACCCAGTCCAAGATAACATGCACAGAATCAAATGATTTTACTCGAGAGGGATTTATGAATGAAGCAGTTGTAGAACAGTTCCCTATTCTTGTTAGTAAGAAACACTGACGTAACCCCAAACCCAGGGGCGGGGGGCGGAGATTGACTGTGAGTGTTTTTACCGTAATGCTGCTGTGACTTGAGTCCCAAATGGAATCTGCTTATTTTTGGCTACACCACAGATGCATTCTGGGATAGGAGAAAAAAAAAACTCTGGGTTGTTTGCATTTCTTTAAACCAACCACAGTGGTCTTGGGCGGTCCTAAACTCTGGACACAGTGACGGTGGCTCTGCTAAATAATCTCAGGAAGGAACTGGTTTTGGTGGAACATTTGCATAACTGTTGACACAATATAGTAACATGAGCTATTTAAATGAGCTGATACATGGTTAAACCTCATTGGCTCTGACCAGTGTATCTCCGTGTGTACTTCGTCCACAGCAATCCCACCAAGCAGTTCCAAAACCTCCCAGTTAGAGAGAAAATGACCTAAACATTTTATTAGTAAATCTTTACAATCATTAACCAAAAGAACCAAGCAGACCTGCCTTGTTGAATGATCCAAATCTTCTTCAAAACTTGACATTTTCAGCGTATAGCTTGCTAGGTCGAAGTTTGTGGTTGTTTCCTGAAGGGAACAGAGTTTGAGAACAGCAACACAGACAGATAGCAACGTACTTCTGTTGATCCAGACTAGTGGTGATCCAGAATGAAAATCTGTGGAATTTAGTTGACTGTTTTTTGGGGTGGAGTTGTGTTAAAATTCTTTTTTTTTTCATAATTTGTTTCAAATCTGCGGAGCAGTGGTAGGTATTCTGCGGCAGTTTCTGTGTGGGCCAGCTCATGACCAAAGTGTGTACTTTAATCCAGGAGCGCTCCTTTAAAGTTGCCCTGGATACCAAGTGATATGAAAAATCAAGTTTTAATATTTTCCTGTGTTCAGCTCAAGCACACATCTTGTCTACACAGTGAATAAGGTTAGTAGTGCATGTCTTTTCTTCTCATTCAAAAAGCGATTGTGAATCTTCCTTATTAAATACTTGAAGGAACAGGAATGAATGTTGGTGAAACATGATTGATTAATGGAGGAACATTGGATTCAAATTAATAACTGCACTGCAATGCACAAGTCCAATGTTATTGTTTTAACAGTGTCGACTGCCCCAGCTACAGTTTCATCCATCCATCCATCCATCCATCTTCGTCCGCTTATCCGGTATCGGGTCGCGGGGGTAGCAGCTCCAGCAGGGGACCCCAAACTTCCCTTTCCGGAGCCATATTAACCAGCTCCGACTGGGGGATCCCGAGGCGTTCCCAGGCCAGGTTGGAGATATAATCCCTCCACCTAGTCCTGGGTCTTCCCCGAGGCCTCCTCCCAGCTGGACGTGCCTGGAACACCTCCCTAGGGAGGCGCCCAGGGGGCATCCTTACCAGATGCCCGAACCACCTCAACTGGCTCCTTTCGACGCGAAGGAGCATCGGCTCTACTCCGAGCTCCTCACGGATAACTGAGCTTCTCACCCTATCTCTAAGGGAGGCCAGCTACCCTCCTGAGGAAACCCATTTCGGCTGGTTGTACCCTGGATCTTGTTCTTTCGGTCATGACCCAGCCTTCATGACCATAGGTGAGGGTAGGAACGAAAACTGACCGGTAGATTGAGAGCTTTGCCTTCTGGCTCAGCTCTCTTTTTGTCATAACGGTGCGATAAATTGAATGTAATACCGCACCCGCTGCGCCGATTCTCCGCCCAATCTCCCACTCCATTGTCCCCTCACTCGCGAACAAGACCCCAAGGTACTTGAACTCCTTCACTTGGGGTAAGGACTCATTCCCTACCTAGAGAAGGCACTCCATCGGTTTCCTGCTGAGAACCATGGCCTCCGATTTAAAGGTGCTGATCCTCATCCCAGCCGCTTCACACTCGGCTGCGAACCGATCCAGTGAGTGCTGAAGGTCACAGGCCGATGATGCCATCAGGACCACATCATCTGTAAAAAGCAGCGATGAGATCCCCAGCCCACCGAACTGCAACCCCTCTCCACCCCGACTACGCCTCGATATCCTGTCCATAAATACTACAAACAGGATTGGTGACAAAGCGCAGCCCTGGCGGAGGCCAACCCTCACCTGAAATGATTCCGACTTACTGCCGAAAACCCGGACACAGCTCTCGCTTTGGTCGTACAGAGATTGGATGGCCCTGAGAAGAGACCCCCTCACCCCGTACTCCCGCAGCACCTCCCACAGTATCTCCCGGGGCACCCGGTCATACGCGTTCTCCAGATCCACAAAACACATGTAGACCAGTTGGGCATACTCCCAGGCTCCCTCCAGGATCCCTGTGAGAGTAAAGATCTGGTCCGTTGTTCCACGACCAGGACGGAATCCGCATTGTTCCTCTTCAACCTGAGGTTCGACTATCGACCAAACCCTCCTTTCCGGCACCTTGGAGTACCTTTTGGACTTTACCGGGGAGGCTGAGAAGTGTGATACCCCTGTAATTGGCACACACCCTCTGGTCCCCCTTTTTAAAAAGGTCCTTAGGCACCGTCCCAGACTTCCACGCAATGTTGAAGAGGCGTGTCAACCAAGACAACCCCTCCACACCCAGAGCTTTAAGCATTTCTGGATGGATCTCATCAATCCCTGGGGCTTTGCCACTGTGGAGTTGTTTAACTACCTCAGCAACTTCCACCAGGGAAATTGACGACAATCCCCCATCATCCTCCAGCTCTGCCTCTACCATAGAGGGCGTATTAGTTGGATTTAGGAGTTCCTCAAAGTGCTCCTTCCACCGCCCTATTACCTCCTCAGTTGAGGTCAACAGCGTCCCATCCTTACTGTACACAGCTTGGATGGTTCCCCGCTTCCCCCTCCTGAGGTGGCGAACTATTTTCCAGAAGCACCTTGGTGCCGACCGAAAGTCCTTCTCCATGTCTTCTCCGAACTTCTCCCACACCCGCTGCTTTGCCTCTTTCACGGCAGAGGCTGCAGCCCTTCGGGCCCTTCGGTACCTTGCAACTGCCTCCGGAATCCTCTGGGATAACATATCCTGGAAAGACTCCTTCTTCAGTCGGACAGCTTCCCTGACCACCGGTGTCCACCACGGTGTTCGTGGGTTACAGCCCCTTGAGGCACCTAAGACCCTAAGACCACAGCTCCTCACCGCAGCTTCAGCAATGGAAACTTTGAACATTGTCCACTCGGGTTCAATGCCCCCAGCCTCCACAGGGATGCACGAAAAGCTCCGCCGGAGGTGTGAGTTGAAAGTCTGTCAGACAGGGGCCTCCTCCAGACGTTCCCAATTTACCCGCACTACCCGTTTGGGCTTACCAGGTCTGTCCAGAGTCTTCCCCCACCCCCTGACCCAACTCACTACCAGATGGTGATCGGTTGACAGCTCCGCCACTCTCTTCACCCGAGTGTCCAAAACATACGGCCTCAGATCAGATGAAACGATTATAAAATCGATCATTGACCTTTGGCCTAGGGTGCTCTGGTACCAAGTACACTTATGAGCATCCCTATGTTCGAACATGGTGTTCGTTATAGACAATCCATGACTAGCACAGAAGTCCAACAACAAACAACCACTCTGGTTTAGATCAGGGAGGCCGTTCCTCCCTATCACGCCTCTCCATGTGTCTCCATCATTGCCCAAATGTGCGTTGAAGTCCCCCAGCAGAACTATGGAGTCCCCCACTGGAGCCCCATGCAGGACTCCACTCAAGGTCTCCAAGAAGGCCGAATACTCCGAACTCTTGTTTGGTGCATATGCACAAACAACAGTCAGAGTTTTCCCCCCCCACAACCCGCAGGCGTAGGGAGGCGACCCTCTCGTCCACCGGTTTAAACTCCAACGTAGCGGCACACCCGCCCGGCGCCTCACACCCTGGGCAACTCCGGAGAAGAAAAGAGTCCAACCCCTATCCAGGAGTATGGTTCCAGAACCGAGACTGTGCGTAGAGGTAAGCCCCACCAGATCTAACCGGTAGCGCTCCACCTCCCGCACAAGTTCCGGCTCCTTCCCCCACAGAGAGGTGACATTCCACGTCCCCAGAGCCAGCCTCTGCTGCCCGGGTCTGGTCCGTCGAGGCCCCTGACCTTCACTGCCACCCATGTGGCAGCGCACCCGACCCCAGCGGTTCCTCCCACAGGTGGTGGGCCCATGGGATGGAGAGATGTATGCCACGTAGCTTTTTCGGACTGTGCCCGGCTGGGCTCCGTGGCAAACCAGCCACCAGACGCTCGCTGACGAGCCCTCCATCTGGATCTGGACCTGGCTCCAGACAGGGGCACCGGGCTTCCTCCGGGCAGGGTCACTCCATCTCTTCCTCAGTCACTCAGCTACAGTTTCAGATTGATTTATTGATAGTGTTTGGTACACTTTTATAGATTTTTAAGCATGAAAAGAAAATATTCATGTGTTTGAGTGACTCAGGGAGCTAGTAAGAGGTGAAGGCACATTCAGAAAACCATTACTAGGAGGCTGGTTTCACAATCCTGTGCAGCACTCTATGACAGCATTCATTGTGGCAGCTTAGGGTTGTAGGCGATGTTATTCAGCACCCACAGCAAGACATTGCTAAATGGCCAAAATCGGAATATTGTCAGTGGGTTTGAAAGTTCAAACTGAAATGTAGAATTGTAATTGTGAAGTGAGATGAACAAACAGAGAAGTGTATCTTTTTAGATGAAACAGAACATGAAACAGATATGACACAAAGTTTCCTTTTGGGGACATCATTTGAAATCGGAAAAAAAGGTAATAAATTGCAATATATTGCAATATGTTTGAAATCGCAATAATTTTGTATTGTGACATAATTATCGGGACGGTATCATATCGTGAGTTGTTTTTTATTTTTTATTTTAGCTAAGAATCTTATATGATGGAAATCCTCTCTTTTACATAGTTTCATTATATCTGTAATGTAAGTATATATTTTTTTCTCTGGCCAGGAACTATCCCATCTTTGTGTACTCAAATGTCTCATTTGTTTAGTTCATGTATGTGGCATTTTGTAAAAAGCGCTACCATTTTTAGTATTCTGGTTTCTCTTTGTGTATGCATATATATACTGTATATATGTTATTATTATTATTTATTTCATTTTTTACACTTAGGGTGGAGTGTAGGGTTGAATGTATTGTGATCTGTTTTAAAATTGGATCAAATTGGAAAAAATCTATAAAAAAGACCCTTGAAAGAAAAGCCCTGAATCTTTTGGGGGTTTTAAAATAACTTATTTTCACCTCAGTCTCTCTGACTGGACCGGCAGGTCAAGAAGCAAAAGTTCTGTTACTGCAGGAAATATCAATATTCATTCTGTGAATTCCTACCTTACCTATGTTATGTAACTTCAAAATAGAAATTTCAAGTTTTGCTTTTCTTTAGATGGCAGGAGTAAAAGTGAGTCATCCTCAACAGTTGTTGTGTTCTGGTTTCAGAATGATGAAGACAGTTGGAGAACAATTACAGGAGATACAAAACAGCATGTAGGCTCTACAGGATATATCTTTTCCTTGACAGCTATTATATTTTCCCCAAATTATCTAGAGTTTAGGCATTCTATTATCAAATGGCTTGAAAAATAGTGCCCCCCAGGTCTGGGTTGAGCCCTGAATGCTTACAACCTCTGGCTCCGCCCCTGTCACTGTGCAGAAGGCTGATTATAAAGACAGTGAGCAAAATTAAAAAGTTTGGCAGGAAGCTGAGGAGAACATTGGCTTTTGATACTACATCTGGAGAACTGGAGCAAAAAAAAAAAAATCTAAAATACAGCACTGAAATAAAATTCCTTACAAAGGAAATGGAAATGAGAAACCCTCGACTCTGAGTTGCATTGGTTTAAAAATAGAGAAAGCACACTTTGAGCTTTTTTCACTTGAAAGCAAAGACGAGCACCAGCTCAGCTTTAGAAAGAGTAACTGGTGGTGTTTTTCTTCTGCTGTTGTGCTACAGTGTAACAGAATGACACAGGAAGAATAAAAGTAGCTCATGAGGTGCAGTAACACTATGTCCTTTCATACTAATTAATCAGTGTACTTTGACCCCTGTACACTGCCCATTAGAGACTGCAGAACAGCACTGTGTCATGAGAGATGACTGTGCATGGCTTAGGGTAGTAAAGCAGCCTGCTTCTACAGTGCACTGTAGTATTCAGATCCTTTACTTAAGTAAAACGTACTAATACCACACAGTAAAAATGCTGTGCTATTGCTAAGGCAAAACCTTTCTGCAGGAGTTCCCACTCTTTTAAGCCTAGTTCAGAACAAAGATTCGCAACAAGATAAAACTGTTTTAGAAGGTTGCAGGGAAAAGTTTCAGTGGTCTGAACCAGCCCGTCTCAGCTCGACTCAAACAGGCTGATGGTTTCGCTGTGACTCAGCTGTTCAAGTCTCCAGAGGCTGGTTTTAGAACGTAAGAGACGTCTTCTGTTTCAACAGCCGATAGAGAAGTCAGCTGGTGGAGTCTCCAGAGGCTGGTTTTAGAACGTAAGAGACGTCTTCTGTTTCAACAGCCGATAGAGAAGTGGCAGAGTTTTAGAAAGAGTCTCCACACTGCCGAAAGCACGGTAAGATAAAACTGTTTTAGAACGTCACAGGGAAAAGTTTCAGCGGTCTGAACCGGCCCATCTCGGCTCGACTCAAACCAGCTGATGGTTTCGTTGCGACTCAGCTGTTCAAGTCTCCAGAGGCTGGTTTTAGAACGTAAGAGACGTCACCTGTTTCAACAGCCAATAGAGAAGTCAGCTGGTGGAGTCTCCAGAGGCTGGTTTTAGAACGTAAGAGACGTCTCCTGTTTCAACAGCCAATGGAGACGTCAGCTGGTAAAGTCAGCTATAAACTATAGTAATACAATTATCCATAATCCATTTTGTTTTTTAATGTTACAGCTAGTCGAAATGGCAGAGTTTTAGAAAGATTCTCAACGCTGCCGAAAGCACGGTAATGTCAAGCGAGCTAGAGAGATACTGAAGAGAGAGAGCGCCCAGCGGCGTTAGAACAAAGCAGTAAATCAGAAAAATAAAAGTTTTTCCGCCGATTCATCACTAGAAATGTAACTGTAGCAACCATCTCAATATCACTAACGTTATCCACATTCATATTTAGACGAAACAAATGATATATCCAGCTACAAAAAGCCTGGAAGTCAGAAGTTAGAACGGAAGTACAAAGAGTCGTTGCTATGGAGATGATACACCATCTCGTCTGGTCGCATTGGTGTGAACTGGCAGGTTTCAGAACGCTGCAGACCGACACGTTGCAAGTAGTTGCAAGTTTCAACTCGTCTCGTCGCAAATCTTTGGTCTGAACTGGGCTTAGAGAGATGATGTCTTCTAGTGGAGGGGGAAGGAAAATAACTGTACTGTTCTGTCATCAGCACCGTCATCACCACCTGGATTGCTGGTTGTCCTTTCTCTCTATAACATTAGTCTCTGTTTGGAGAAGCCATGTATCCCGCTGACAGGAACATGTTGAAATTGTGAAACAAACGTGGCGAAGCTGAGGATAAGCAACATAGAAATGTTGCAACCAATAATCTGGACAGATTTCCAGCATATAGCCAGGAGTCATAGATGATAAATAACCATATTTAAATAATGTTGCTTCATCGCTCATTTTTTTCTGCCTCATCAACAACGTCGTGTAAATGTTTTATGTTTTTTACGACCTGCATGTTACAGTTTATGGAGCACGTCATCAGACCATATGCTGGTGAGAGGAATTCTAATGTCATCTGGGTTCATACACTGTGTGTGTGTGTGTGTGTGTGTGTGTGTGTGTGTGTGTGTGTGTGTGCATTGAATAATAATAAACTAAATTCATAAAACCAGAAGCCATTCCAAATTTACAGTGTCGGACAAACGCCAAGTCTAATATTAATTCCTACTCCTAAGAATCCTCTCATGAAATGGAAATGAATGTGCAGGCCGACAGGCCGACACACACATTCTGACAAACGATTATTTTGTAATCAGTGACTTCAGCACCTTTAAAATTTTAAATAAATGACTTTTTCATTGTCATTCCAAAGCTTGGGGGACACAGTCTGAACGTTTTTAATTCCTAGGGCCTTTTCTTAACTAATACTACTACTTTGGTGCCAGATGGAGTGTT